>NC_086447.1:466402897-466702897 GCF_028390025.1 Pseudophryne corroboree | reverse complement strand
TTCCGAGTTACTTGATTTGGTCAGGGCTTTGAAAATTTACGTGGCCAGAATGGCTAGAGTCAGGAAAACTGAAGCGCTGTTTGTCCTGTATGCATCAAACAAGATTGGTGCCCCTGCTTCAAAGCAAACTATTGCTCGCTGGATTGTAACACGATTCAGCAAGCACATTCTACGGCTGGATTGCCGTTACCAAAATCGGTCAAGGCCCATTCCACTAGGAAGGTGGGCTCTTCTTGGGCGGCTGCCCGGGGGGCCTCGGCACTACAGCTGTGTCGAGCTGCTAATTGGTCGGGTTCAAACACTTTTGCAAAATTCTATAAGTTTGATATCCTGGCTGAGGAGGACCTCATGTTTGCTCAATCGGTGCTGCAGAGTCATCCGCACTCTACCGCCCGTTTGGGAGCTTTGGTATAATCCCCATGGTCCTTACGGAGTCCCCAGCATCCTCTAGGACGTTAGAGAAAATAAGATTTTACTTACCGGTAAATCTATTTCTCGTAGTCCGTAGAGGATGCTGGGAGCCTGTCCCAAGTGCGGACTTCTTCTGCAAGACTTGTATATAGTTATTGCTTCAATAAGGGTTACGTTATAGTTGCATCGGTCTTGAACTGATGATAAGTTGTTTTCATACTGTTCACTGGGTAGTTATCACAAGTTATACGGTGTGATTGGTGTGGCTGGTATGAATCTTGCCCTTGGATTAACAAAATCCTTTCCTCGTACTGTCCATCTCCTCTGGGCACAGTTTCTCTAACTGAGGTCTGGAGGAGGGGCATAGAGGGAGGAGCCAGTGCACACCAGGAACTCAAGTCTTTCTTAAAGTGCCCATGTCTCCTGCGGAGACCGTCTATACCGATGGTCCTTACGGAGTCCCCAGCATCCTCTACGGACTACGAGAAATAGATTTACCGGTAAGTAAAATCTTATTTTTTTTTAAAAGGGAGGTCATGTACAAGGCATGGTTTAGACTTGTACATGACTGCCTCTTTAAAAAAAATCTCACACGGCTGCCGAACTTGGACTTCATTACATTTGGCCATTGTCTTAATGTTATTTTCTCTTTTATGTTGAGGTTTATAATGAAAAACGTGATTTCATTGATTTTAATTACCATGGTGTAATCTGACTAACGGTGAGGGAATTATGTTTTTTGTGGGGGTTTTTTATTTTTTATAACAGGGTATTATGATTTTTTTGTTTTAAGTTTACCCATCAGGGAATTATGATTTTCTATAGGTACTGTAGAACAAGCACAGGCTCCGGATCAAAGTACACATGAAACCCTATGTCTAAGTAATCTAACAACACTAGAAATGTAGCAGCTTCAGTTTAGACCAGGGGTGGGGAACCTCAGGCCCGCGGGCCGTATAAGGCCCGCAAAGCCACTTGATCAGGCCCAGTTGGGCTCACCTAACCGAGGGAGATGCCGGGCGCCCGCTGAGATTTTGTTACCAGCGGGCGGGTGGCTCATTCTCCTCAGCAGTAGCCAGAGGCAGGAGCTCACTCCTGATCTTCCAGCTCAGGCAGGGTGCATCTACGGCACTCCCATAGTTCCGAGGAGTGTGCAGCCAGGCGGAGGGCAGCAGTCCGGAAACAGGAGTGGGGCTGGTGAGTTTGTGTGTGTGTGTGTGTAAGCGGCACTACTAGGGGGCATAACAACTGACTGGGAGCATATCTAATGGGGCATATCAACTGACTTGGGGCATATCTAATGGGACATAGCTGACTGGGGGCATATCTAATGGGGCATAACAACTGACTAGGGGCATATCTAATGGGGTATAACAAGTGACTGGAGGTATATCTACTGGGGCATAAAAACTGACTGGGGGCAGGCTAATTTTTAAGTTGATAATTTTTGGATGGCCCCCGAAGGATTTTATAAATAACCAAATGGCCCTTGGTAGAAAAAAGGTTCCCCACCCCTGGTCTAGACAATAGGGGTCAGGTCACAATCAGTGATCCAGATACAACTGAGGAAGTTTTTGAACTTGAAGTGTGAATTACCACTATCCATGGATGTAACAAGGGTTGATGGGCCCCGGGCAAATACAAAAAAATGGCGCCTCTTGAAAAATTCTCCTTAAATGTCATATATTGGTACTCAGATACACTGTAAGCTCAAATAGGATTTTTTATAGTTTAATATTCATTTTATGTCCTTTTTTTTATTCTTCTTTCTGACTCCCCTGTACCCAGTTTACACTCAATGGTTAGGCCAAGATGAAAATGAGCATTTACAGTTATGTTATCAACATGATGGATAAGAATCATGTGCAGTACAGCATTGTTTTAGGTTGATATATTATGTTACACTTATTTGACGACTAATGCAATATCTCCTGTGTAAATAAACAGATCTGTGATGTCTATATACTTACTGAAAAACAATTTGCGGTAATGCACAAAAGCCGTTTTATGTGGGAGGAAATTGTGACACATTTTAGCAACATTTATTTTTCACTGAATTAACCAGGGCTCAATTAAGTATACGCACAGAAAGCTGGCGTTAGAGTTGCCACATTTCCACTGTTCACTTGGACAGTAAGTTATTTGAATATTGTCTGGTGTCCAAAATACTGTTCAGGTTTGCGGTGTGTTGAAGCTCAGATGTTGAAATGATGCTGGCCTTAATTAAAATCAAATATAGATTTGTGTTCATAAAAATAAAGGGGTTTAAAAGAAAGGAGGGCAGTAGGATCATAAATGCAGTGAAGAATACAGAGGCAACATCAGTTACACCAGTTTACTTTCTGAATTCATAGATCTATAAATTAGCAAATGGTTTCAGAGAGGGACAGATGTATTAGGCCTGGAGAAGAGATAAAGAAGTGATAAGTGGAGAGTGACAGGAGCTGATTGGCTTGTGCGTTATCACCTTCCACTTTATTACTTCTCCAGGCTTAATACATCTGCCCCTTTGTATGATATACTGAGAAACCCCCCAAATTATTGGGAGACCGCTCATCCTTTATTCCCTAAGTAACAAGGATTGTTTTAGCCTCTCATCTGCACATTGTTCTTGTATGTTGTACACATGTTACCTAGTATAATCAGCCCAACAGTCTGTCATAACTTTTAGAAACTTTTTATTGCCACTTTTGGTCAGAGTAAACTTTTTACAGTTTGCCAGAGATATGGCAAATTGTACTATAAAATAGTTGGTACAAACGTCTGTTTTATTGTGACTGTATTGCATAACTAGAGTTGACGGCACAGGGCAAATAAAAAGCAAACAAAATGTTCTTTAAAAGTCAATAACCCCTTTGCTCCTGAGTGTATTCTCACCCCTGTGTTGAGGTAATTTTTTCGCATTTGCGCTCTCCACATTCCAACATCAATATCAATGATTTTTCTCTAACGTCCTAGTGGATGCTGGGGACTCCGTAAGGACCATGGGGAATAGACGGGCTCCGCAGGAGACAGGGCACTTTAAGAAATAATTAGGATACTGGTGTGCACTGGCTCCTCCCTCTATGTCCCTCCTCCAGACCTCAGTTTGAATCTGTGCCCGGACGAGCTGGGTGCACCTTAGTGAGCTCTCCTGAGCTTGCTAAAAAGAAAGTATTTTGTTAGGATTTTTTATTTTCAGAGAGATCTGCTGGCAACAGACTCTCTGCTACGTGGGACTGAGGGGAGAGAAGCAGCCCTACTCACTAGAAGATAGGTCCTGCTTCTTAGGCTACTGGACACCATTAGCTCCAGAGGGATCGTACACAGGAACGCACCCTTGGTCGTCCGATCCCGGAGCCGCGCCGCCGTCCCCCTCGCAGAGCCAGAAGACAGAAGCCGGCGTGAGAAGCAAGAAGACTTCGAAATCGTCGGCAGAAGACTTCAGTCTTCATCTGAGGTAGTGCACAGCACTGCAGCTGTGCGCCATTGCTCCCACACTAAACCAACACACTCCGGTCACTGTAGGGTGCAGGGCGCAGGGGGGGGGGGGGGGGGGGCGCCCTGGGCAGCAATTGGGAACCTCATGGCAAAAAGCAGCATATATACAGTTGGGCACTGTATAGCTGCATGAGCCCCCGCCATTATTTTACACACAAAACGCGAGACAGAAGCCCGCCGCTGAGGGGGCGGGGCTTCTTCCTCAGCACTCACCAGCGCCATTTTCTCTCCACAGCTCCGCTGAGAGGACGCTTCCCAGGCTCTCCCCTGCAGAATCACGGTAGAAAGAGGGTGAAAAGAGAGGGGGGGGGGCACATAAATTTGGCGCAAAAACTGATATACAGCAGCTACTGGGTTAACACTAAGTTACTGTGTGATTCCTGGGTCATTTAGCGCTGGGGTGTGTGCTGGCATACTCTCTCTCTGTCTCTCCAAAAGGCCTTGTTGGGGAACTGTCTTCAAATAGAGCATCCCCTGTGTGTGTGGTGTGTCGGTACGCTTGTGTCGGCATGTTTGACGAGGAAGGCTATGTGGAAACAGAGCGGGTACAAATGAATGTGGGGTCGCCGCCGACGGCGCCGACACCCGATTGGATGGATATGTGGAAGGTTTTAAATGATAATGTAAATTCCTTGCATAAAAGGTTGGATAAAGCTGAAGCCTTGGGACAGTCAGGGTCTCAACCCATGCCTGATCCTACAGCGCAGAGGCGTCAGGGTCTCAGAAGCACCCACTATCCCAAATTGTTAACACAGATATCGACACAGATTCTGACTCCAGTGTCGATGGCGATGATGCAAAGTTGCAGCCTAAAATGGCTAAAGCCATCCGCTACATGATTATAGCAATGAAAGATGTGTTACACATCACAGAGGAAACCCCAGTCTCTGACAAGAGGGTTTATATGTATGGGGAAAAAAGGCAAGAGGTGACCTTTCCCCCTTCACATGAGTTAAATGAGTTATGTGAAAAGGCTTGGGAATCTCCAGATAGGAAACTGCAGATTTCCAAACGGATGCTTATGGCGTATCCTTTCCCGCCAACGGACAGGTTACGCTGGGAATCCTCCCCTAGGGTAGACAAAGCTTTAACACGCTTATCCAAGAGGGTAGCCCTGCCGTCACAGGATACGGCCACCCTAAAAGATGCTGCAGATAGAAAGCAGGAGGGTATCCTGAAATCCATTTATACACATTCAGGTACCCTGCTAAGGCCGGCAATTACGTCGGCCTGGATGTGTAGTGCTGTAGCAGCATGGACAGATACCTTATCTGAGGAACTTGATACCTTGGACAAGGATACTATAATACTGACCCTGGGGCATATAAAAGACGCTGTCCTATATATGAGAGATGCCCAAAATGTGCAAAAAAAATTTTTTTTATTGAAATGTCAAGAAAGTGTACACTTTGCTGCCTTAATTATACACTCCCTTCTTTTTAACACTCATAAGCTTTTTACTTATCTTTATACATTGACAATAACAACCACTACCTGTCACCATAAAAAACGTTCACAGACCTCCTAAAGCTACATTTATTTCTCTTGCGCCCTAAAGGATGCTGGGGTCAATTTAGTACCATGGGTTATAGAGGGGTCCACTAGGAGCCACTGGCACTTTAAGAGTTTAATAGTGTGGGCTGGCCCCTCCCTCTATGCCCCTTCTACCAGACTCAGTTTAGAAAATGTGCCCGGAGGAGCCAGTCACAGCTAGGGGAGCTCCTAGGAGTTTTCTTAGTTTTATTTTTTTTATTAAAGTTTAGAGTTTATTGTTTTACAGGAAGTCTGCTGGCAACAGCCTCCCTGCTTCTTGGGACTTAGGGGGGGGGGAATAGGAAACAACTTAATGGAGAGTTAATGGTTCTCTACTCCACTGACAGGACACTGAGCTCCTGAGGGTGATGATCGCAAGCACACGAGGCGACCGCTCACTCCCGCAGCACGGCCGCCACCTCCTAACAGAGCCAGAAGATAGACGAGTGGTGAGAACAGCGCTGGCGTCCCAGTTAGCGGGTCGCTGGTGGGTATGGCGGCACAAGGGTTGGAGCGCAGCTCTGACAGGCTGCGCTCCTAGAAGGCTCAGCAACATGTAGGCGCTTGAGGGCATCCTGGGCCAGCACATAACCCTACACTGGTCACACTAGTTAACAGGGGCTAATCCCGCTGTTAACATTTCAGAGACCTCAGGCCAGTATAAACAATTAGTGCGGATAGCCGCGCGGCCATTACAGGGGGCGGGACTTCCTCTCAGAGTGGTTCCAGCACTCACCAGTGCTATTTTCTTCCTGCAGATCATTCAGACAAGACGCTGACAGTGAGCGCTGCCCTCAACATCACTCCAACAGTACTCTACGGTACCAGGATGTAATAGGCAGGGGGTGAGTGTTATATCAGGACTAACTACCCTGCTAAGGATAGTTAGTAAGCGCCGGGCTTTTATCATAATAACTGCCTACAGGGGCGCAGTGTGGCTGGCTCTTTATACTCTGTGACTCTCTGAAGGTACTCTGGGGGAAACTGTATCTGACATTTTCCTGTGTAAGTGTGTATATCCACATTATCATGTCTAAGGACTCTATGTCCTGTGCTGCAGAGTGTTTATCTTCTCCTGAGGAGTCTATTCCATGTACTCAGGACTGCAATATGCTTAATCAGCCTTCCGAATCTGAACCCGCATGGGTGGGTTCTTTTAGGGAAATGATATCCCAGATTTCTACAAGGATGTCACATACTGAGAAAGAGACGCAGTTTTTGAGGAAATCTGTGGAGGGTTTGCAGTATTCGGCCTCCACTACTTCGTCAAAAACCCCACCTACATACCCACAAAAGCGTACGCTTGCACAGATAATGCAAGCTGATACTGATACCGACTATGATACAGGGGGCGGTGATGGGGATATGCAGGAAGGGGGGGGGGGGATGCATCCCTTGCTAAAGGGGTGCAACTAATGATTGAAGCCATTAGGGATGTTTTGCACATTACTGAGACGGTACCTGAGCAGGAAGAGGAATCTTATTTTACCGTAAGAAATCCTCGCTTACCTTCCCCGCTTCTAGGGAGTTAAACTCTTTGTTTGAGAAATCCTGGGAAAACCCAGAGAAAATATTCCAGATCCCTAAAAGAATTCTCATTGCCTTTCGGGAAAACCCACCTATAGTAGACGCTTCTGTATCTAGGTTGTCTAAAAACGTGGTTTTACTGTACCTGTCCCCGGTTCAACCGCCTTAAAGGAGCCGGCTGACCGCAAGATTGAGGCTGCGCTCAAATCACTATACACTGCTACAGGCGTGGCTTTAAGGCCCACTATTGCATGTGCGTGGATTTTGTCGCTGAGAGTGGTGATCTCAGGTCTGGAGCAGGGGGAATTCCTGGTATCCTTGGAGATCAAGGATGCGTACCATCACATTCCGATCTGGCCGCCTCATCAGGCTTACCTACTGGACTGTCACTATCAGTTCCAGACATTACCATTTGGCCTCTCCACAGCACCAAGGGGGTGTTCACCAAGGTCATGGCGGAGATGATGTTCCTCCTTCGCAAGCAGGGAGTGAACATAATTCCATACCTGGACGATCTACCGATAAAGGCATCTTCCAGGGAGAGACTATTGCAGAGTATTGCTCCTTCAACTCAACTACTTCGGGATCACGGGTGGATCCTGAACCTTCCAAAATCACATTTGGAGCCGACAAGGAGACTGCCCTTCCTGGGGATGATTCTCGACACGGAAATGCAGAGGGTGTTTCTACCGATGCAGAAAGCGTTGGTGATCCAATCAATGGTCCGGGATGTCCTGAGGCCAGCCCGGGTATCGGTTCATCAGTGCATTCGCCTTCTGGGGAAGATGGTAGCCTCCTACGAGGCTCTACAGTATGGAAGATTCCATGCACGGTTCTTCCAGCTGGATCTCCTAGACAAGTGGTCAGGATCACATCTCCACATGCACCAGCATATACACCTGTCGCCAAAAGCCAGAATTTCACTCCTCTGGTGTCTCCAAACTTCTCATCTGCTCGAGGCACGCAGGTTCTGGATTCAGAATAACCGAACCACAGATGCAAGTCTCAGAGGTTGGGGAGCAGTCACCCATGGGGAAAACTTCCAAGGAAGGTGGTCAAGTCAGGAATCTCTCCCTCCAATAAACGTTCTGGAACTAAGGGCCATATACAACGGCCTTCTACAAGCGGCACATCTTCTGCAAGATCAAGCCATTCAGGTTCAGTCGGACAACGTGACAGCGGTGAAGCTTCTTACTTGGAAGGCGGTCACATTGTTGGCATTGGCATCTGCAAGACGTGTGTCAGAATTGGG
Source organism: Pseudophryne corroboree (assembly GCF_028390025.1). Taxonomy (NCBI): domain Eukaryota; kingdom Metazoa; phylum Chordata; class Amphibia; order Anura; family Myobatrachidae; genus Pseudophryne; species Pseudophryne corroboree. Next base: position 466,694,694 of record NC_086447.1, on the reverse strand, counting down.
GGCATTGTTGCACAAAAGCCCCTACTTGATTTTTCATGAGGATAGAGCTGAGCTCAGAACAGGTCAGCAATTTCTTCCAAGGTTGTGTTGGCTTTTCATATCAACCAGCTTGTTGTGGTGCCTGTGGCTACTGACACCTCGATTACCTCAAAGTCCTTGGATGTTGTGCGGGCTTTGAAAATATATGTGAAGCGAACTGCTCGTCACAGGAAGTCGGACACACTATTTGTCCTTTATGATCCCAACAGTATTGGGTGTCCTGCTTCTAAGCAGACCATTTCTCGCTGGATCAGGCTTACTATCCAGCTTGCTTATTCTACGGCAGGATTGCCGATTCCAAAATCGGTTCAGGCCCATTCTACCCGTAAAGTGGGTTCTCCTGGGCGGCTGCCTGGGGTGTCTCGGCTCTTCAGCTTTTCCGAGCTGCTACTTGGTCAGGGTTGAACACGTTTGCTAAGTTCTACGAGTTCGATACTTTGGCCTCTGAGGGCCTAAAGTTTGGTCAGTCTGTTCTGCAGGAACCTCAGCACTCTTCCTCCCGTACTGGGAGCTTTGGTACATCCCCATGGTACTAAATGGACCCCTGCATCCTATAGGACGTAAGAGAAAATAGCCTTTTATATACCTACCGGTAAATCCTTTTCTCGTAGTCCGTAGAGGATGCTGGGCACCCGCCCAGTGCTTCGAATTCCTGCATTGTTAATTGGTTAAGTATTGTTGGTTCAGCCATTGCGGAGTCGTTTCATGTTGGTTAGATTGGCTTTCATGTAGTTATGTGTGAGCTGGTGTGAATCTCACCACTATCTGTGTAAGTATGACCGTCTCCTCGGGCACAGTTTCTAAACTGAGTCTGGTAGGAGGGGCACAGAGGGAGGGGCCAGCCCACACTATTAAACTCTTAAAGTGCCAGTGGCTCCTAGTGGACCCGTCTATACCCCATGGTACTAAATGGACCCCAGCATCCTCTACGGACTACGAGTAAAGGATTTACCGGTAGGTATATAAAATCCTATTTGCTCTCTCCTGCTTCTATGAGCTGGTGACATTTCCCAACTCCGGGCCCCCACCACTTGCGCCACTCACATTCACCTGATTCAAAGCAATATAGAAATACAGATAACCTCATAGACATCACGTCTCACGTCACACTCTTAGGGCCTAATTCAGTAAGGATAGCAAATTCTGCTAATTAGCAGAATTTGCTGTCCTTTGGATCGCATGCTGGGGTCCGCATGCTGCTGGCCGCCCATCGTGGGGCAAGGCTGCCCATCATGCTGACCGGAGCCTCCCCCAGTTCAACAAGCAGAAATTGCGAAGCATTCGCAATTTGTGCTTGTTAGCCAAAACTGTGGAAGCCCCCTGCCGGTGACTCACCGCCATCTTACTAATCGCGGCGGCTGCATGTGACATCATGCAGCCACCGTGATCACGCCCCTGACACGCCCAATTCGGCCACCTCCGTCCTCGCAATGCTCCGTCTCATCCCTGGAAGCGAAGCGTTGCCCGTCCCCGCCCCGCGACCACCTCTGCAGAAGCGATTGCATTTTTTGCACCCAAAATTGCGGTTGGATCGCTTATTGTGATCCAACCTGAGTTAAGCCCTAAATTGCGGTTGGATCGCTTATTGTGATCCAACCTGAGTTAAGCCCTAAATCACTCAAATGTGCCTTATGGAATGCACGCTCTGCTTGTAACAAATTAACATCCATCTGTTATAGCCACTTCAACCTTGTGGCTATAACAGAAACATGGCTCACACAGTCAGAAACAGCCTCCTCTGTATCACTGTCACATGGTGGTCTCAACTTCACACACACCTCCAGGCCTGGCAACAGTAAAGGAGCTGGGGTTGGAATATTACTATCCCAGTCATTCACATACACAGTTCTCACAGGTTCCATCACTCATATTCACAGAATTTGAAGTACATTCTATCAGGATTTACACTCCTTTCTTTCTGCGTGTTGCAGCTATTTATTGCCCAAGTGGACAACCCAAACAATTTCTGGAAGAATTTTCTGCCTGGTTCGCTCACTTCCTATCCTCTGATATCTCCACCATCATCATGGGTGATTTCAGTATCGGCATTGATACTCCAAAATCCGCTGCTCATGCCTCCAAACTACTTTTCTTAACCTCCTCTCCGGCAGTTTCCAATGGACTTACTCCTCTACTCATCAGGAGGTCCACTGCCTTGATCTTGTATTCACCAGACTATACTGAGTTTCTGAATTCACTAACACGCCTTTTCCTCTCTCATATTATAACCTTATCACCTGTATGCTCCATTACTTCAAACTCACTAAATGTCAATTATTTCTTCCAATCCACTTCAAACCTGTAGAAGTATTAATTCTATACATTTTCAAGACCTTTCCTCCTCTCTGCAACAACTGCTCTCACCGATTTCTGCATTAATTTCTCCTGAGATGGCTGTATCACATCTGAACCAGACTCTTGAAATAGCCCTTGAAGTGCCTCCATCTACCCATCATACTCCACGTAGGCCTAGTTGTCTCCCGTGGCACTCTAAATTAACAAGACACCTACAAAAACTCTCACGTAAAGTAGAACGTAAATGGCATAAATCTCTTACTCCAAGTGACTTCCTCACATATAAGACTACCTACCTACCACTCCTATTGTAATGCCCTGGACACTGCCAAACAAATATATTTCCAAACTCTCATCTCTGCTCAAGCCTCTAACCCCAAGTGACTTTTTAATACATTTAAATCACTTCTCAACCCTCCTTGATCCAACCCACCAGCCACTATCAGTGTGCAAGATCTTGTTTCCTACTTCAAGGACAAGATTGGTAAGATCCGAGATAAAATGGTATGTGCTTCCTCAGTCAGTGACCTGCTCAATTCCCTACGTGAACCCTCTGACACCTCTTCATTTGATCTCAGAAAATAAGAATTTACTCACCGGTAATTCTATTTCTTGTAGTCCGTAGTGGATGCTGGGTACTCCGTAAGGACCATGGGGAATAGACGGGCTCCGCAGGAGACTGGGCACTCTTTAAAGAAAGATTAGGTACTACATCTGGTGTGCACTGGCTCCTCCCTCTATGCCCCTCCTCCAGACCTCAGTTAGGGAAACTGTGCCCGGAAGAGCTGACATTACTAGGAAAGGATTTGGAATCCAGGGTAAGACTCATACCAGCCACACCAATCACACCGTACAACTTGTGATAACTATACCCAGTTAACAGTATGAACAATAGCTGAGCCTCATTTAACAGATGGCTCAGAACAATAACCCTATAGTTAAGCAATAACTATATACAAGTATTGCAGAAGTCCGCACTTGGGACGGGCTCCCAGCATCCACTACGGACTACGAGAAATAGAATTACCGGTGAGTAAATTCTTATTTTCTCTGACGTCCTAGTGGATGCTGGGTACTCCGTAAGGACCATGGGGATTATACCAAAGCTCCCAATCGGGCGGGAGAGTGCAGATGACTCTGCAGCACCGAATGAGCAAACTCAAGGTCCTCCTCAGCCAGGGTATCAAACTTGTAGAATTTTGCAAACGTGTTTGATCCCGACCAGGTAGCAGCTCGGCAAAGTTGTAAAGCCGAGACCCCTCGGGCAGCCGCCCAAGAAGAGCCCACCTTCCTCATGGAATGAGCTTTTACTGATTTAGGATGCGGCAGTCCAGCCGCAGAATGTGCAAGTTGAATCGTGCTGCAGATCCAGCGAGCAATAGTCTGCTTAGAAGCAGGAGCACCCAGCTTGTTGGGTGCATGCAGGATAAACAGCGAGTCAGTTTTTCTGACTCTAGCCGTCCTGGAAACATAGATTTTCAGGGCCCGGACTACGTCCAGCAACTTGGAATCCTCCAAGTCCCGAGTAGCCGCAGGCACCACAATAGGTTGGTTCAAATGAAACGCTGATACCACCTTAGGGAGAAATTGGGGACGAGTCCTCAATTCTGCCCTGTCCATATGGAAGATCAGATTAGGGCTTTCACATGACAAAGCCGCCAATTCTGACACACGCCTAGCCAAGGCCAAAAGCATGACCACTTTCCACGTGAGATACTTCAACTCCACGGTCTGAAGTGGATCAACCAATGTGATTTTAGGAAATCCAACACTACTTTGAGATCCCAAGGTGCCACTGGAGGCACAAAAGGGGGCTGAATATGCAGCACTCCCTTAACAAATGTCTGAACTTCAGGCAGTGAAGCCAGTTGTTTTTGAAAGAAAATAGATAGGGCCGAAATCTGGACTTTTATGGATCCCAATTTTAGGCCCATAGTCACTCCTGACTGTAGGAAATGCAGAAATCGACCCAGCTGAAATTCCTCTGTTGGGGCCTTCATAGCCTCACACCAAGCAACATATTTTCGCCATATGCGGTGATAATGTTTTGCTGTCACATCCTTCCTAGCTTTTATCAGCGTAGAAATGACTTCAACCGGAATGCCCTTTTCCATCAGGATCCGGCGTTCAACCGCCATGCCGTCAAACGCAGCCGCGGTAAGTCTTGGAACAGACAGGGCCCCTGCTGTAGCAGGTCCTGTCGGAGCGGCAGAGGCCAAGGGTCCTCTGAGATCATTTCTTGTAGTTCCGGGTACCAAGTTCTTCTTGGCCAATCCGGAACGATGAGTATAGTTCTTACTCCTCTCTTTCTTATTATCCGCAGTACCTTTGGTATGAGAGGAAGAGGAGGGAACACATAAACCGACTGGTACACCCACGGTGTCACTAGAGCGTCCACAGCTATCGCCTGAGGGTCCCTTGACCTGGCGCAATATCTTTTTAGCTTTTTGTTGAGGCGGGACGCCATCATGTCCACCTGTGGCCTTTCCCAACGATTTACAAGCAGCTGAAAGACTTCTGGATGAAGTTCCCACTCTCCCTGGTGGAGGTCGTGCCTGCTGAGGAAGTCTGCTTCCCAGTTGTCCACTCCCGGAATGAACACTGCTGACAGTGCTATCACGTGATTCTCCGCCCATCGGAGAATCCTTGTGGCTTCTGCCATTGCCATCCTGCTTATTGTGCCTCCCTGTCGGTTTACATGGGCGACCGCCGTGATGTTGTCTGACTGAATCAGCACCGGCTGGTTTTGAAGCAGGGGTTTTGCTTGACTTAGGGCATTGTAAATGGCCCTTAGTTCCAGAATATTTATGTGTAGGGAAGTCTCCTGACTCGACCATTGTCCTTGGAAGTTTCTTCCCTGAGTGACTGCCCCCCAACCTCGGAGGCTTGCATCCGTGGTCACCAGGACCCAGTCCTGAATGCCGAATCTGCGGCCCTCGAGAAGATGAGCACTCTGCAGCCACCACAGCAGAGACACCCTGGCCCTCGGGGACAGGGTGATCAACCGATGCATCTGAAGATGCGATCTGGACCACTTGTCTAACAGATCCCACTGAAAGATCCTTGCATGGAACCTGCCGAAGGGAATTGCTTCGTAAGAAGCTACCATCTTTCCCAGGACTCGCGTGCAGTGATGCACCGATACCTGTTTTGGTTTCAGGAGGTCTCTGACCAGAGATGACAATTCCTTGGCCTTCTCCTCCGGGAGAAACACCTTCGTCTGTTCTGTGTCCAGAATCATACCCAAGAACAGCAGACGCGTCGTAGGAACCAGCTGCGACTTTGGGATATTCAGAATCCAGCCGTGCTGTTGTAGCACTTCCTGAGATAGTACTACTCCGACCAACAACTGCTCCATGGACCTCGCCTTTATAAGGAGATCGTCCAAGTACGGGATAATTATAACTCCCTTCTTTCGAAGGAGTATCATCATTTCGGCCATTACCTTGGTAAATACCCTCGGTGCCGTGGACAGACCGAACGGCAACGTCTGGAATTGGTAATGGCAGTCCTGTACCACAAATCGGAGGTATTCCTGGTGAGGTGGGTAAATGGGGACATGTAGGTAAGCATCCTTGATGTCCAGTGATACCATAAAATCCCCCTCTTCCAGGCTTGCAATAACCGCCCTTAGCGATTCCATTTTGAACTTGAACTTCCTTATATAAGTGTTCAAGGATTTCAAATTTAGAATGGGTCTCACCGAACCGTCTGGTTTCGGTACCACAAACACTGTGGAATAGTAACCCCGTCCCTGTTGAAGGAGGGGAACTTTGATTATCACCTGCTGGAGGTACAGCTTGTGAATTGCTGCCAGTACTACCTCCCTTTCCTTGGGAGTAGCTGGCAAGGCTGATTTGAGGTAACGGCGAGGGGGAGACGTCTCGAATTCCAGCTTGTATCCCTGAGATACCACTTGTAGAACCCAGAGATCCACCTGTGAGCGAACGCACTGGTCGCTGAAGTTCCGGAGACGGGCCCCCACCGATCCTGGCTCCACCTGTGGAGCCCCAGCGTCATGCGGTGGACTTAGTGGAAGCAGGGGAGGATTTTTGTTCCTGGGAACTGGCTGTCTGGTGCAGCTTTTTCCCTCTACCCCTGCCTCTGGGCAGAAAGGACGCGCCTCTGACCCGCTTGCCTTTCTGGGGCCGAAAGGACTGTACTTGATAATACGGTGCTTTCTTAGGCTGTGAGGGAACCTGAGGTAAAAAGGTCGACTTCCCAGCTGTTGCTGTGGACACGAGGTCCGAGAGACCGTCCCCAAACAATTCCTCACCCTTATAAGGCAAAACTTCCATGTGCCTTTTAGAATCAGCATCACCTGTCCACTGCCGAGTCCATAATACTCTCCTGGCAGAAATGGACATTGCATTAATTCTAGATGCCAGCCGGCAAATGTCCCTCTGTGCATCCCTCGTATATAAGACTACGTCTTTAATATGCTCTATGGTTAGCAAAATAGTATCCCTGTCAAGGGAATCAATGTTATCTGACAGGGAATCAGACCATGCTGCTGCAGCACTACACATCCATGCTGAAGCAATAGCAGGTCGCAGTATAGTACCTGAGTGTATATACACAGACTTCAGGATAGCCTCCTGCTTTCTATCTGCAGGCTCCTTTAAGGCGGCCGTATCCTGAGACGGCAGTGCCACCTTTTTTGATAAGCGTGTGAGCGCCTTGTCCACCCTAGGGGATGTCTCCCAGCGTAACCTATCCGTTGGCGGGAAAGGGTACGCCATTAGTAACCGCTTAGAAATCACTAGCTTCTTATCTGGGGAACACCACGCTTCTTCACACAATTCATTTAACTCATCAGATGGGGGAAAAGTCACTGGCTGCTTTTTCTCCCCAAAGATAATACCCTTTTTTGTGGTAACCGGGTTAATGTCAGAAATGTGCAACACATTTTTCATTGCCGTAATCATGCATCGGATTGCCCTTGTGGATTGTACATTTGTCTCATCCTCGTCGACACTGGAGTCAGACTCCGTGTCGACATCTGTGTCTGCCATCTGAGGTAGCGGGCGTTTTTGAGCCCCTGATGGCCTCTGAGACGCTTGGGCAGGCGCAGGCTGAGATGCCGGCTGTCCCAAAGCTGTTACGTCATCGAATCTTTTATGCAAGGAGTTGACACTGTCGGTTAATACCTTCCACATATCCATCCACTCTGGTGTCGGCCCCGCAGGGGGCGACATCACACTTATCGGCTCCTGCTCTGCCTCCACGTAGCGTCCTCATCAAACATGTCGACACAGCCGTACCGACACACCGCACACACACACACACACAGGGAATGCTCTGACTGAGGACAGGACCCCACAAAGTCCTTTGGGGAGACAGAGAGAGAGTATGCCAGCACACCCCAGAGCGCTATATAACAGAGGGATTTACACTATTACAAAGTGAATTTTCCCCCAATAGCTGCTTATTATCACAATTTGCGCCTAAATTTATGTGCCCCCCCCTCTCTTTTTTACCCTTTCCGTAGTGTATACTGCAGGGGAGAGCCTGGGGAGCGTCCTACCAGCGGAGCTGTGAAGAGAAAATGGCGCTGGCTGTGCTGAGAAAGATAGCCCCGCCCCTTCAGCGGCGGGCTTCTCTCGCTTTTTTAATAATAATTATGGCGGGGGATTAGGCACATATACAGTTTAGAACTGTATTATGTGCATTTTGCCAAGTAAGGTATACTAATTGCTGCCCAGGGCGTCCCCCCCCCCCCCCCAGCGCCCTGCACCCACCAGTGACCGGAGCGTGTGGTGTACTGTGGGAGCAGTGGCGCACAGCTGCAGTGCTGTGCGCTACATTATTGAAGACCGGAGTCTTCAGCCGCCGATTTTCTCCTGTCATCTTCCGTCTTCTGGCTCTGCAAGGGGGACGGCGGCGCGGCTCCGGGAACGGACGATCGAGGTCGGGCCCTGTGTTCGATCCCTTTGGAGCTAATGGTGTCCAGTAGCCTTAGAAGCACAAGCTAGCTGCAAGCAGGTAGGTTTGCTTCTCTCCCCTAAGTCCCACGTAGCAGTGAGTCTGTTGCCAGCAGATCTCACTGAAAATAAAAAACCTAACAAATACTTTCTTTTTAGTGAACTCAGGAGAGCCCACTAAGTGCATCCAGCTCTGGCCGGGCACAGATTCTAACTGAGGTCTGGAGGAGGGGCATAGAGGGAGGAGCCAGTGCACACCAGATGTAGTACCTAATCTTTCTTTAAAGAGTGCCCAGTCTCCTGCGGAGCCCGTCTATTCCCCATGGTCCTTACGGAGTACCCAGCATCCACTAGGACGTCAGAGAAATGAAGATTAAGTGGCCACACTCTTCTCATCCTTCTACTCTACTACCTCTCCCCTTGATCCTATACCCTAACAAATAAGTAAAGCTCTGTTTCCTGTGCTCATCCCAATCTTACCTAAAATCTGTAATCTCTCTATCTCTACTGGTGTCTTTCCTTCACTGTTCAAGAATGCAGTGATTACTCCCATTTTTGAAATACAAAATTCGGACCCAAACTCACTCTTAAATTCCTGTCCCATCTCTCAGCCCCTTCAAGCTACTTGAGAAACTTGCCTACACTTTCCTCACAACAATTTATTGGACCGACTTCAGTCAGGCTTTCGTTTGCAATACTCCACAGAGACAGCACTAACTAAAGTAATGAATGATCTGGTCACTGCAAAGTCTAAAGGCTGTTGCTCACTTCTTATTCTTCTAGATCTCTCTGCTGCTTTTGACACAGTTGACCACTCTCTTCTCATACAAACACTACAATCTCTAGGGATTCAGGTTTCATCCCTTTCTTTTTTCTTATCCTGCCAGCCCAATTGCTTTTTCAGTGTCCGCTTCTCTGAATCCACCTCCTCTTTGCTACCTCTGTCAGTTGGAATACCACAGGGCTCAGTCTTAAGCACTCTGCTTTTCTCAATCTATACCACATATCTTGGTAAACTAGCCAGCTCTTTTGGATTTCAGTATCATCTGTACACGTATGATACTTAAATCTACCTATCCTTTCCAGATTTGTCATCATCTGTATTGTCCGTGTCACTGAATGCCTTTCTGCCATTTCCTCTTGGATATCATCTCGCACCACCTTAAACTTAATATTTCCAAAACAGAACTGATTATATTTACGCCAACCAATTGTAGTTACCAATTCTTCTCCACAAGCTCGTTGCCTAGGTGTCATCCTTGACTCTAAACTATCCTTTGTCCCTAACATTCAATCTGTCTCAAAATCATGTTACATGCATCTAAAAATCCAAATATCCAAAATACCACCATATCTTACACAAGAGACTGCAAAAACACTAATCCATGCTCTCATTATATCCCACATTGATTATTGCAATAGTCTTCTTACTGGTCTTACCAAATAGACTCTCACCACTACAATTCATTCTGAATGCAGCTGCGAGGCTAATCTTCCTCACTAGATATTCATTGTCTGCGGATCCACTTTGTATGTCCCTCCATTGATTACCTGTATTCTACTGTATTCAATATAAAATACTTTTACTCACACTCAAGTTCATTATCCAAACTGCATGAACGTACATCTCTCTGCTTATCTCACAATATCTCCCAACCCGACCTCTTTGCTCTTCATAAGATCAGCTTCTCTCCTCCACACTCCTTATTTGCTCCCATTCATGATTGCAGGACTTTCTTCGTGCTGCACCCACTCTATGGAATGCCCTCCCACGCACAGTACGATTCTCCTCTGAACCTTCAAGCGGTCCCCAAAAACTCCCCTCTTCAGGCAAGCTTATCAAATTCTGGTACCGCCCAAATAACCTTCATAAACTTTCCTATCCAATTACATCCCCACACATCCAATTACAGCCCACACATACTGTATCCTGAAATATTTTCTCTCTCTTCACTTTCACATCCTCCTAACCCTTTGCCAACATTGCTATGTGACCTTATCATACAGCCCATCAAGTACCGTTGCAGTCTAAAGGAGCATTATGCAATAGATAACACCTATCCTTGTGTATCAATGCCTCTTTCAGTATAGATTGTAAGTATGCTAGCAGGGTTTTGCTACCTATATGACTGTCTTTTATTTCCCATTTTTGTTTACGCATACTAACCCATTGATACTGCGGAAAATGTGGAATTGATGGGTTTCCCTGCTTGTTAAACCCAAGAAGGATGCTTTTTATTGCAGGTAATTAGCTTTGGATTCCGGCCTTTGTGTTTCTTGTTTCGGCAAAAATCCATATTTCCAAAATAGTAAAAAGCAGGATTCTACAAGGCCTACCATTTTATAACTAAACAACCTACCATATCAAGGGGCTGATTTTGAGGCTGGAGAAGATAATTATTATTTTTTTAAATAACTTTGATTTGGAAGGTGCGTGCCCAACCTCAAATCTAAATTGCAGTGATAAATAAATCTGTCCAGCATTTATGGGCTACATGCAAATTCAGCAATTATTTACCCTGCATGCGTAATTAAGAGATGTATTTGTACCCTTTGCATTGAAGTGCCCTGCCCACATACACAGTAAACATGTATTCCCCATAGTGTAACATTGGTGACCATAGATGCTAACCAGACAATAAGTACTAAGTGGACCCACCATTTGAAAGACTGCCCTTTTAAAATGGATTCCTCTTAATTTTTGGAACCCATGTTGTTGGGAGATCTTCCCCCACCCCTGCACATCATATTTTTTTTTATAGTTCAGGGGGTTTTGCATGGGGATCACAATGATCAAATAATAATTGGGGGTACAAGTACCCAAAAGAGTGGGCTAAGAAACCATGATGTACTTAGACTGTACATTCCTTAAATTGTATGCAGGAGATCATCTGGATGATTTTCTGCCTCCCTTCTTTTACACCGAAATTCTCCGATCATGCATCATCATCACATATGGGAGACAAAGAAAAGCAGTGAAGACCACAGTGTGTAGTAAACCGCAAGAAAATAGGATTATTTAAAATGTTTAGTGTATTTTCCCAAGAGGTGTGTCTAAGGGATATTATTGGAGTGTGATGAAACCGTCAGCAAAAATAGCAAATAAAGCAATATGTGTGTTGCATACCAAAACTCACTTAAAAGAAACAAGTGTTTTTCTCATAAAGGTATGTTTACATGTATAGTCTGTACATGTGTTGACAAATTGCAAGCAATATAGCTTACCCCTCTCACTTTGAAAATGGGAAAGCCCTCCTATATTTGGGGAACTAGAAGGGTGATGTTCTCTAGCATACTCATACTCACAATAAGCAAGGTTTTGAGTATTATTGTAATCTCCGTAGGCAATGGACAGTAGCTGGAACCTATAGAGATAGATCTATAGTAGGCTTGCTTTAAGATGCCATCCTTGGGATAATCCATGTTTGTCACTAATTCACAAGCTGCTCTTTATTCATCTGTGAGGGTCTCCAAAGGCTTAGGGCTGCAATACTAGGGTCCACTATTGTCTGGACTACATGTGCAGAGTGATCATGGGAGAACTGAGAAGAAGGGACAAAAAGCTAAAATCATGGCATAGGCATTCACCTTACACATGCTAGTATAATACAGACAGACATCTCGGCAGCACATCACAGAAACTAATGCACATATCTGCAATTAGTGGATATATAAATGGCCAGTTTAGGCTAGTACAGGTACTTTAAAAATGGTTCTGTTGTACGATATCTAACTGGGTTCTCATGGTGAGTACCACAAAAAATAAACTGACTGAGCTCCTATGCACTTAAATACCCGGCCTCCGGCCCAGCACCTTCCCCACTCTTGCATCCAGAATATGTACCCTCCTTGCCCCTTCCTCTTTAGGCTACTGTGATTTAGGATCTGACATACTGAGCCACTGTCATACATATGCAGTACATATATATGTACATGTCCGTGCAGCTCGCACGTTCAGTACACAGCTCTTGGGCAGTCTGAGAGTATAAACATGCACAAAACACCCAGCAAACCTCTAACCACGTGATCCTAGCAGAAATAGAACAGTGCTAGTTATAATGTGGATCACCTGATCTGTTTACAATACTGCCTACAATTTTTAATTTACAAAGGTGTCAGTGAAAGTGTGAGATCCCCCTCACAGATTAGGTATTTAGAAATGCTAAATAAAGAACATAGACATGTTGGGTTTTACAGTGAAAGGTTAATAGGATGATTCTCTGTGTGACGCACGGGACATTTACATACATTCAGGTAAGTGAACTGTTTCTATACCACAAATATTTTTTGTTTTCTGGTCTTCAGTACTTCATTGATAGAAAATATACATAAAAAAATAAATAAATCGGTACAGTAATTGTAATGTAAAATAATGCTAAAAGGTAAAGTGGTCAAAATACAAGTCCCGTGCATCACGCAGCGTTTTTATTAATTCCAGAAGGAACGGTTTACTGTTGTGAATTTCTTTCTGGTGTATATTTTCTACCAAAAAAGTATTTAAGACTTAGGGGGCTTATTTATCACCATCGCATGTGAGGTAATAAAATCGCCTGAATCCGCACTGCGATAATTGATTACATCGCACGGATGTGTCAATTATCGCATGCAGGGACAGAGTTTGCGAGGAAGGTCTGTCCCTGCGATATCTGTCCGCAGCATCATCAGGGTATTTTTTGGGAAAAATACCCGTATGTCCTGCTGCACATGTGCCAACATTGATGCCGCCACCAGGTCGACCCCCCTCCTCCCCCGGCACAGTAAATAAACTCACCAGTCCAGTGAGCCGGTCATCGCTGCTCCTGCAGAGCTGTCGGGTGCAGGATACTGTGGCAGCTGTGACCACCGGTGCTGTAAAGTGAGCTTCCATTTTGCAGCATCACTTGACTGCACCAGGGGTCACAGCGCAGCACATGGAGGACTCGGCAGCCCGCAGCGGAGCACCGGTCAACGACTCCTGGATAGGTTTGTAAGTTTTTGGTGGGTCCATCGGGCACACAGAGCTGATCACACTGCCGGGTTTCTGCACAGCTTTCTCTGCCAGAGGGCAGAGAAAGCTGTGCAAAAGGTTGCATATTGCAGTGCTGCCCTGTGATTTCGCCAGCCTGAGTTGGCTTAAATATCACAGGGCTCACTGCAATTTTTTTTTTTTCACATTTTTCTCTAGCATCCATAAGGGATATTGGGGAATTTAGTACAATGGGGTATAGACGGTGACAATGCTAAATACTTTTGTCGTATAAACAACCCTTTATGAGGTCTAAGAACACTGTACGCTGTTTACTTAAGAAGTACCGTAAGGGTACACTATCTGACACGTTATTGGTTATGTCTAGGGGAATGATTCGCTGTAGCGTAGCCTACGCTCGAGACCACGAGGAGGTCACCAGCGATGCAGACGCTCACAACACTATACCTTTATGTTAAAACCTTATACCAATGAAATACACTGAATACCTTAATGTGAGTACAGGGTGTAAGTGCAACCTTGTGTAACCTGACTAACTACAAAGCTGCTTGAGCGTCACCGACGCTCAAGTGAACACTTAACACTATAGAAAATACACAGATACTGGTTTAGGTTCCAAAGCCTATTAACTATGTATTATAACTAATATACTTGCAAAAAGGAATCACAGTACAAATGATACACTACAGTATAACATAAACCACCTAACCAGATAACTATACAGGAAACACACTACAATACAATACAGTTAAGTTTAAGGAGAAATAAGAGAAGATGAGAAGACAAGAGAGAGAGAGAGATTTGAGAGAGATTGGCTCACAATAACATTAAAAGACAATATGGTTGCAGCGAAGCTTACACATGTGAGGAACAATCGCTGCGCAGTTAATCAATGCTGAGAATCTTTGTTTAGAAAGTACTTGAGCTTACCCATGCTGCCTGTCCCTATATACACAACACCCAGCTACACAATCGTCCCTACAATGCCGCATGGGGCAGAAGCTAGACTCCATTTTATTCCAAAATGTCCAAGCCTCAAAACAATGCATATGTTCTGATTTTACAATTCCAAACAATCTAAATCACCTTTCACAATTTCAAGCAAACACAGTATCTCTATAACCAGAGCATATGAGTTATCACAAGACCAGACCACCAGGTACTCACAAGTATCAGCCTGCCATTGCTACCCGCACATATTCAAAAGTACTGCATGGTGGTATTTATGATTAACAAGATCCCAGCTACCATCACAGATTCCACAGGGCACCAACACTAACACCCAACAATCATCACAGCCAAGTTACAATATCCTATTTAAACCAGAAAGCAATATGTCTATATTTCCTTCTATAGCCATGTGATTCTATACTTAGCCTTTGGGAAGGAATTCTGTCCTGGGGATGTAGCCGCCATGCTGCTTGATGCTAGCTTAGTTCTGAGTGTCAGTCAGCCCTGTGATCTCCAGTGGGTATATCATACCTGCATTCCAGCTGTGGGGGTGTGTCAACCACAGGAAGTGTGTGTCCCTCCCAGCATGTGAGCCAGCTGCATCAGTGGCCTTGGTTATGTAACACAATGGGTGATGACCAACACATTCCTGTCTAGTGAGAAGCTATTGTTTGGCGAATACAAAACAGAATCCTGTCTGGGTTTTGTTCTATATTCATGATGTCCACTTTCAGTTGAGACAATGACATCTCAGCCCTCATTCTCCTGTATACAAATCCAGCCCCATTTGTAAACACAGGTGTTGGCCCTCCTTATTGAGTCTCAAAAGCTCAGTGTAATTAAAGGCTATTGTACTCCGTCTGCGGGAAAGATACTGATTTGGAGTACAATTGATCTTCAATTACTATTCCTGTGTTTACCTTATGCATGTGTAGATATGAGGCCCTCTTAACATGCAAACTATTGTTTGGGGGATCTCTGAGGTCAAAGAGACATTTGAGACCTACTGATGCCTGTCTCCAACTGTTCAGATGCATGACTAAGTAAGAACAAATAATAATAAATAAATGGACATAACTTCTTATGTCCATAACTATTCGCACGAGCAATTAATACGCTCCAAACCAACACCGGAATATTGCTAATTAAATACTCTTCCGATGGGTACCAAACACTGCTGTATGATTCCTGTTAGACCCTTCGTACGATGCAAAGAGGGACTCCTCAGCTCAGGGACATTCTATTTTAACCAAACTTTCAGAATCTATCAAAGGGACCATGATCTATAAACTACATTAATTGTGAACAGTTGTAACGAATGGGTCGCACGCTACGACTACGTAAACTCTACCGTAAATACGCATACCACGCCTGCGAGTGCACGCTATTGCGGGTATGCGCCTCCACGGGAGAGCGCACGCATGCGCAGCACGGACCAGTGTGCGGTGCAAATATGGCAACGTGCATAGAGACATTTTTCTGACTTCGACAACGGGGTCCAAAGGAGCCGGTGCACTTTAAATTTCTCCAACTGGGTGTGCTGGCTCCTCCCCTCTTTACCCCCTCCCACAGGCAGTTTAGAAAAAAGTACCCTCAGGAGAGGATGCACATCTCTGCAGCTCCAGAGAGTTTTCTTCAATTTCTTTTTAATGTTTGCTATTTTTGGTATGCTGTTTGGGCAACAGCATACCTGCACCGTGGGAGTAGGGGGGGGGGGGGGGACTGGGGCGGTCACCGGCTTAATGAGATGCAGAGCCGCTTCCCCGCTGCAGGACCACTTTTGAGGGGTTGTTGTTCAGCGGGGCACTACGCCTTGGCTGTCACAGCCGCAGCACGCCGCACACCCCTAACTGCCTGAAGGTGACATCGGTGGTGAGTACAAACCGGGTGCGCCGCTAGGGGGGTCCCCCGGGTCACTGTGCGGCAGAACGCGGTCGTGGCGTACGTTACCGTCCACAGGGGATTCCGCTAAGATCCCCCATGTAGACTGGCACAAAACCGCTTAGACTAGCACTTGTTGTGATGTTTTTAAGCTGAAAGGAGACTTTGCCAGTATAATAAATCACTGTAGCTCCGGCGCCATTGGAGGGGGCAGGGCTTACATCAGAGCGGGACCAGAGGCATTTTGGCGTCTTCCTCTGTTTACTGCAGTCATACACAGCACACACAGCGCTAACTGACTCCTCAGCCACGCTGGATATCTGATACAGGGTGTAGCAAAGGGGGAGAGCCGCTATTGTACACTATCTGGATCCTCTACAGGACAAAATGTATTAGTGTTTACTGTGATATAGTTAGCTGACAGCCTTACTGGGGCTGTACAGCTAGGGGTGTGCTGGTGTCCTTCTCTCTGTGTGTCTCCTCTCACATACAGTAGGGCAGGCTTACAATATAACTGTCTGGGTATACTGTATGTCCATTGCTGCTGTGTTGTGCTGCATCAGTTCAGTGTTGTGTATGTGTATGGTATTGTGCTTACTGTGAAATATGGGTGTAAACAAACTGTGCAGTGTATGCCACACCAGATTCTCTCCATTATCATCTGATTCTGTTTCATGAGAACAATGCAGCCAATCTTCACAAATCAGTGAAGGGGCTGGGGAAAAGGGTCCAGAGCCCCACTGGCTAGTGTCTCTTAAAACTATAATGTCAGATATGTCATCCCAGCTCACTGCTACTGTACAGAAAACTCAACTACTACAACAAGCTGTTGCAGATTTAGCTGCTAGGGCAGATGCGGCACAGCCCCCCTCCTCTCATGCAGGACCACAAAAGCATGGTTTACTTGCACTACTCTCTGATACAGGAGGATGGGGAGGACTTAGACCCCGTTAATGGGTATCCTGATTCTGCTCAGGGTATTGAACCCCTAATTTTGGCTATATGGGACATGTTAAAGCTCCCTCTAGAGGACACTGCATCACAGCAGTAAATTTTCTTTGCACAAAACAAGCCTAATGTCACTTTCCCTGATTCTGCAGAGTTAGATGACCTATTCAAGCTGGCCTGAAAAGATCCAGACAAAAAATTCCAAGTATCCAAAACATTTTTGCGCACTTTCCCATTTGTTCCTGGAGGTAGGAAATTTTGTTAGGAACCCCCCAGGGGTTAATGTATCAGTCTCTCGACTGTCCAAAAAGGCAGTGCTGCCTGCCCTGGGCTCCTTTACCATATAGGGTCCTGTGGATAGGAAAATAGAAACTACACTCAAATCTATTTACATGGCAACAGGTGTATCGCAAAGGCCGGTCATTGCGGGTTGCTAGATGACCCATGCCATTTATTCCTGGGCCACTCAAATTCAGAGGGGCCTCTCGGGGTATATGCCCTTGGTCACTATGGTGACCCTCCTAAAACACATTCAGGACACTACACGTGTCCTCTGTGATTCACTCAAGGAGATGGGGAACATTAATGCTATGACTTCTGCCATGGCAGTGTCGGCGCGCAGGGCCTTGTGGTTGCGTCAGTGTATTGCGGATGCAGAATCCAAACGTAGTATGGAATCCCTCCCCTTTTCTGGGGAATGGCTCTTTGGGGTTGAATTGGATACCTGGGTTTCCAAAGTTACGGCTGGGATATCCACGTTTCTCCCCTCTGGGGCCCCCGCTGGCGAGACGCTCCTACCCTGGGCCGTCTGTCCAGTCCTTTCGCCTTTCGGTCTCACAGATTTTGATCTAAGGCCAGAGGTGCCTCCGATGGGATTAGAGGCACCAGAGGTAAGTCCAGAAAGCCTGCAAGCACCAGCTTTCAGGAACAGACCACCAGTTCTGCTTCTGCTAAGGCCTCAGCATGACGGTGCCCACCCACCCTAAGGGGATCTGGAGGTGGGAGCTTGACGGCGTCACTTCAGCCGCGTCTGGGAGGCTTCCTGCCAGAATACCTGGATTAGAGATCTCGTTTCTCAGGGCTACAAGCTGGAGTTCGACAGTACTCCTCAGCAACGATTTTTCAAATGAAGCTTACCAGCTTAAGAGGATGTGCAGGTTACGTTGCAACAGGCCATCCTAAAGTTGTTCCAGTACCAATACTGTAACGCGGCAAGGGGTTTTACTCCAACCAATTTGTGGTGCCGAAATTGGACGGTTCAATAAGACCCATTTTGAATCTAAAATCCTTGAATCATTACTTGAAGGTGTTCAAGTTCAAAATGGAATCCCTGTGAGCAGTGATTGCGGGCCTAGAAGAACAGGAATTCATAGTCTCCTTGGATATCACAGATGCCTACCTCCATATTCTGATTTGGCCGCCTCATCGGGCGTACCTGCGGTTTGTCCTACTGGACAATCACTTCCAATTCCAGGCACTGCCCTTTGGCCTGTCCACAGCACCAAGGGTGTCCACAAAGGTGATGGCAGAGATGATGTTCCAGCTTCGGGTCCAGGGAGTCAACATTGTTCCTTACCTGGACGACCTTCTGATCAAAGCAAGATCCAGGGAGCTTTTGTTGCTCCATATCGATCGCACTATCCAACTTTTGTCACACTATGGGTGGATCCTCAACTTACAGAAGTTCCACCTGGAGCAGTCTCAGCGGCTCCTGTTCCTGGGGATGTTGATGGATACTTTGGCCCAGAAGGTGTTCCTACCAGAGGACAAGGCGAGAACACTTCAGGAGATGGTCCGCATGGTACTCTGACCTGCTCGAGTGTCCATCCATCTTTGCATAAGATTGTTGGGGAAGATGGTCGCCTCATACGAGGCGATTCAATATGGCAGGTTCCATGCCAGACCTTTTCAGCTGGATTTCCTGAGCAAATGGTCCGGTTCACATATTCAGATGCACCGGCTGATACAGCTGTCGCCTCAGGCCAGGATTTCCCTCCTGTGGTGGTTGCAGTCCTCCATTCTACCGGAGGGCCGGAGTTTTGGGATCCAGGATTGGACCCTCCTCACGACAGATGCGAATCTACGAGGATGGGGAGCGGTCACCCAAAGGGCGCAGTTCCAGAGCAGGTGGTCAGCTCACGAAAGCCTCCTTCCGATCATCTTTCTGGAACTTCGGGCGATCTACAATGCTCTGCTTCAGGCCTCTCCTGTGCTCAAGGATCACGCGATCCAGGTACAGTCGGACAACACCACAGCAGTGGTGTATATCAATCGACAAGGAGGGATAAAAAGCAGAGCCTGCATGCGAGAGGTGTCAAAGATACTCCTCTGGGCGGAAAGAAATGCATGAGCAATGTCAGCAATCTTCATTCCGGGTGTGGACAACTGGGAAGCGGACTTCCTGAGTCGTCACAATCTCCACCCGGGGGAGCAGGTGTTCCATCAGGCCATCAACCGGTGGGGCTGCCCGCAGATAGACATGATGGCTTCTCGACGCAACAAGAAGCTTCACTGGTATTGCTCACGAACCAGGGACCCTCAGTTGAGGGCAGTGGATGAGCTGACGTCACCTTGGCCTTACCGGCTGGTCTACCTGTTCCCTCCGGTTCCGTTACTACCCAAGGGTGCTCAAGCGCGTCTGAAATTTGAGAGTCCAGGCAATTCCAATTGCCCCGGATTGGCATTGGAGGGCGTGGTAGGCGGATCTTCTGGCCATGTCCATCGAAGACCCTTGGCCTCTACCACTATGAAGAGATCTTCTTCAGCAAGGACCATTCGTCTACGACTTACAGCGACTTCATTTGACGGCATGGAGGTTGAGCGGAACATCCTAGCTCACAAGGGCCTTTCCAAAAAGGTTATTGCTACCATGGTTCAGCCCAGGAAACCTGTGACGTCAAAACACTATCATATCTGGAGGAGATATGTCTCTTGGTGCCAGGAACGCACGTATCCGCCTGCTGAGTTTCACTTGGGACGTTTCTTACATTTCCTGCAGGCTGGTGTGGATAAGGGCTTACGTCTGGGTTCCATTAAGGTCCAGATTTCAGCCCTCTCTATTTTCTTCCAGAAGAAATTGCCAGAAGTTCAGACCTTCTTGCAGGGGGTACTCCACATCCAACCTCCTTTTGTGCCGCCTACGGCACCCTGGGATTTGGATGTAGTGTTGGAATTTCTACAGTCCTCATGGTTTGAACCTCTGATGACAGTAGAAGACAAGTACCTCACGTGGTAGACGTGTCTCAGAATTGGGGGCCTTGTCGTGTAAAAGTCCATACCTGGTCTTTTACGAGGACAGAGTGAGCTCCAGACTAGACAGCAGTTTTTGCCGAAGGTTGTCTCTGCGTTTCACTTGAATCAGCCTATTGTGGTTCCGTCCAGTTCTGACATTTCTGCTCCTCCGGAGGCATTGGATGCTGTGCGTGCCGGATCAGAAATACAGATTCTTTGTTCATGCTCTACGATGTGCAGAAAAAGGGTTTTCCTGCTTCAAAACAGTCCATGGCTCATTGGATTAGTCTTACTATCCAACAGGCCTATGTGTTGGCAGCCTTACTTGTTCCTAAGTCTCTGAAGGCCCACTCTACAAGATCGGTGGGTTCTTAGTGGCGGCTGCCCGTGGAGTCTCGGCCTTACAACTATGCCGAGCTGCTACCTGGTCGGGGAAAGAACACTTTTGTTAAGCTCTACAAGTTTGATAGCCTGGCCAAAGAGGATTCCCAGTTTGGGCAGGCGGTACTGCAGCAGTCACCGCACGTTCTGGAAGCTTTGGGATGTCCCCATCGCACTAGATTCCCCCAATATCCCTAATGGATGCTCGGGAAAATAGGTTTTGAATTACTTACCGGTAAATCCTTTTCTCGTAGTCCACAAGGAATATTGGGCACCCGCCTCAGTGTGTTGACTTTTCTGCAGGTTCTTGTTATGTGGTTACCTGTTCAGCTGTTGCTGTTGTTGTTACCAGCCTTTGCTGGTTGTTATATGTTAGTGGTGTGCTGGTATGTAAATCTCACTACTCCTTGTTGTCATATTTACTTCTCTCATATATGTCCTTTCTCCTTTGGGCACGTTTTTACCAATATCTGCCTGTGGGAGGGGGCATAGAGGGGAGGAGCCAGCACACCCAGTTGAAGAAATGTACAGTGCCTTTGGACCCCGTCTATACCCCATCGTACTAGATTCCCCAATATCCCTTATGGACTACGAGAAAAGGATTTTACCGGTAGGTAATTAAAATCCTTTTTTTTTTTTTTAGTAAATTCGTCCCAGATCGCATTTCCCATTATAAGTATGGGAAATGTGATTTTGGTTACTAAATAAAGTGAATTAAAGGACTTTTAGAGCAGTTTTTCATGAAATCTACTCCAAAAGCCCTTTAATACATTTAAGTGATACTAAAATAATGTGAAAAGGGTGTAAAACATACTTTTTCACATTATTTTAGTAAAAATATTGTTAATAAATAGGCCTCTTGGACACTAGAAAACAAAAAAATATTTGTTCTATAGAAACAGTTCACGTACTTGAATGTATGTAAATGTCCCATGTGTGTCGCATAGAATCATCCAACAGAACATGTGATCAGTATAACGTCAAAACCTTCAAAAAGTTTAAAGCTTACAAAATTAATGATTGCTAGAATTGATGTAATAAAAAAATTCCAACTTGCACCTTTGAAACATATGTGAAAGCATAAATGTATTTAATACACTCTCAGAATACATAATGTAATGCCATTGACATTTCTAAAAGTGCGGTAACTGGGTCCCTGTATTGCATCCATTCATTTCCCTTCAGCTGTAAAAATGTGGAAATGACATTAGTGCCGTGTGAGAGACTTCAGTAATTACATTAAGCGACAGGGATAAAGATGAGTGCTGGGTTCCCAAAAGAATGCTTGCAGCTGTGAGACTCTCACAGCTGATCCTGTGGCTGCCGGACCCACCAATCCACACGTATTGTTACTGAGAGAACGAGCATGTTTGACACAGTGGAAGAAAAAAGCAAGATTGCTTTCTAGGGAGAACCACCCAGGAAGTTGTTGTGCATGTGGGTAACTGCCTGCAATGCCTTTCAAGGAGTGACAGGTGTTATTATAATCTTGGCAGTGTTTGTGACTATAAATTGAAATGTTTACTTGTTAAGAAGGAACATTGCTTGTATATCACGCAGGGAGCCATCTGATTGTTATTTAAATTTGTCTTTATTTTCATACATTTGTCTCTGTTGTGCCGTCTTCTTTGTCACTTCAAGCCCACCAGTATCTCATTGCAAATTAGGAGAATAAATGGCCAAACTGCTCATCTAATTTTCAAGTTAGTACATAATTGTTCTCCCTTCATCCCCCTCCTTCCCACGTCACCCCAATACAATACAGTGTTGTTTTAAGATTATACATATTTTAACAGATTTTAAAGCATTGTCTATTGCTCCTAAGAAATGTTGTGATATAATATTAGGGCAATTATTATGTTGTAATAAGTGCTCTGTCCCATATATCTTATTGTAATAATTTACATTGTTGTATTGTAGAGTTTATTATAATTATTATGCTTCGCAGTGTCTAGTACTTAGAGTGTGCATCTGCATTTTCCTTTTTCTGTGTTGTAATGGTACTGAGAGATTGTAGTGCTGGTACTTTTATCACATCTTTGCTTGCCTCTAATATCTATGTAACTATATACATTACTGTCTTGACATTTGTTTAGAAAATAGTGCATAGATATTTGTTATTGATCTCGTTTGTAGCTGTCTCAAAATGTGTCAATTATGTCAACCAGATAAAGTAAAATGATAAAATAAATTAATTAACATACAGTATAATAATTTTGCTTCACTTCAAATGATCTGTTTATACTATAATTAATACTAATATAGTTGCAAGGATTTGAAAGTTTTATATTTTTGTTTTAACCTGTGAAGACATAATAGATGCATTGGTCCAGCATGCAGAAGGGTTAGTGAATTAGGTGGATGAACTGAGTTTTCAGATGCATCAGATCTGCTATAATATGCCAATGACGCTGTTATTTGTAGAGAGGCTCCTACCAGTGATGTCTGTGATACACTGCTTGTGTACAAAGATTCACCAGTGGGACTCTGAGCTACCCTATGCTCAGAAAGTCCATTACAACTAAGGTGCTGGAGCCTTTACAACTGCATACACAGATGCAGTCGCAGACTGAGGCATGCACCCTAAACTATCACAATACGCCTACATTTGACTCTCCGACATCTGTTACCTTCCACAAACATTCACTAACTGTCAGTCAAGGTGCATCAAATTTTCATGCTGCGACCACTATTGCAAGACCATCGGATGCACGCGCAGTATAACAATAATTGCTCTACTGTTCAAACATTGGCAGTGCAAACACTTTGCATCCACCTCTGAATCAGGCCCTTATATCCCTAAGGGGAACAATCAACTGAAAGAGAGGAGATAATGATGCAGGATCAAGTTTTGTTCATATGACATTGGGTATCAGAAATTAAGAAAAGAGTTGGGACCAGGGTGAACTAGGTGGCAGGGATGGGGGTTGAGAGGTGCCACCACTTGGGATATGAAAGAGTTGAAGAGAACATACAAATATTTTAGCAGTGATCAGCTGCACCCAGGACCTGATTGAGGATTCTGATCACCCTAGTAGCCATAGACTGAGCTGTAAACTAGCCTGTAGTGAAACGAGCACTGGTATAAGAGCAGGAACAATTAGCCTATACTGTTACTAGATAACTTTCTTTCTATGACTCCTTATGTTTTATTGCACATTTTGAAGAGCCACAGTAGCATTAGCAGTATAATCTAATGAAAATATAGATGTTTAATATCTGGTATTGTATCCAAAGTGCCTAGTTCAATGTCTGGTGGTAGAAAGTGGCTACCCCAACTAAAGGACTCTTTGGAAGAATGAATATTGACCCTTTGGACAGTTTCTCTTTTCTGGTTTATTGCATTGTGTTTCCTCACTAGAAAATGTGTTATGTGCTTGCCAAATTATTATATAGTTGACTTTGGCTGTATAACATTTTTTCTATTATTTAATATGTTGTAAGCTGAAACCAGCACATACACTACACAGTGCCCACTGAGAAACAATTTTTGCTTTGCCATTCCTCACATGAGGCAAGGTAAGAGCCTGTGTTTAAGTAGCACCACCCTAGAGGCAACAGATTTGATGTTGACATCTCACCCTAAGCTTCACTCACTGCAAGAATTGATTGTAGGAAGATGTGCTGGATGGACAAACCTATAGTTTCTTTTTTTGCAGTCATTGTACCCCTGTGGTTAAGAGATTGAGATTATTATTATTATTATTATTATTATTATTTTTATACACGAGAGGAACTGGTATTACTCTCACACTTCTGTCTTTACTCTTCTTCTCACTGTGGGAGAGGAGCCTTGGAGAGTGATAAAGTGGACAGAGATAACGTACTAGCCAATCAGCTCCTAGGCTTAGTACATCTGTCCCTGTATCTGTCCCAGACACTGCCATCAGACTGTGCCTTATATCAGTCGTGCTGTCCCAATATCAGTTGTAAGATGGTGGGACTGGTGGAAACATGATCAAACAATGAGGTGTGTAGTAGGATCAGATTTTTGCATCTAAGGGCACATCAGAAGCTGAAATTCATTGCAAACTTGTCGAGGGGTATGGTGATAACGTCATGTCATGATAACAAGTTTGGGTTTTGTGCACTGCCTGTGGTAGACATGCATTGAACATCTGTCGTGCCGTTATCAAAGACAGTGCCCCAAACCTGTTTCCGTGACATGATGTTATCACTGTATGCCTCAACAAGTTGAAAATGAATCTCAGCTGCTGATGTTGCCTCTCATTGTTTTACCATGTTTCCACCAGCCTCGCCATCTCAACTGATGTTGGGACATCATGATTGATATAAGGCACAGTCTAATGGCCATGAGGGTAAGCAGTGCTCTTCGTGCTATGATGTGAAGGGAAATTAGAAAGCAATAGAGAACATTACACACGAGCGTGTTATGAACCACAAGCAGTGGTTCATTCCTGTTTTGCTTTCTGTTCATGAATTTTATGTTATAGTTCTGTGTCACACGCCAGAGGCGGCGTTCGCCGTGCTTACCCCTGCGTGCCTGCTGGTCTGTGTTGTGGCCTCCGCCTTCGGTGGTCCACGGGCTCCGGCGTCTGGCTGGTGCGGCTCCCGGCGGTTCACCGCCATGTCACCCGGCATCACGTGGGCGGGGAGCAGGTGACGTCATCAGACTATTCCGCCAATCCAGCGGAGGCGGGAGATACAAAGTCAGATGCCGGGCAGAGCCTCGGCGCCTGAGTATCGTCTTTTCCCCTGAAGTGGATGCCAGTGCTCTTGTTCCCGGCGAGTCTCTCTGCAGTTGTACTCCAGTGTCTCCGGCACTTCCAGGTGCCAGTTGCTGCACAGTTTCCAGCGTTCCCAGTGGCTGGTGTGTTCCTCTGCGGTCCAGTCACCAGTGCTTCTTGGAGTCAGCGTGGGCTGCGGGCTAAACACCGCTCTCAAGTTCTACAAGTCATCAGTGTCTTTAAACACTGCTCTCAAGTTATACAAATCATCAGTGTCTTTAACCACCGCTCTCAAGTTCTATAAATCATCAGTGTCTTTAACCACCGCTCTCAAGTCCTACAAATCATCAGTGTCTTTAAACACTGCTCTCAAGTTCTACAAGTCATCAGTGTCTTTAAACACCGCTCTCAAATTCTACAAATCATCAGTGTCTTTAAACACCATTCACAAGTTCTTCAAATCATCAGTGTCTTTAAAAACATCGCTCACAAGTTCTTCAGTCACCAGTATCTTTTAACATCGCTCACAAGCTCTTCAATCATCAGCATCTTTAAAACATCGTTCTCAGTGTCTTTCACCATCACTCACAAGTACTTCATTTATTAGCATCTTTAACATTGCTTACAAGTTCTTCTATAGGCCTGGACATTCCCCCATAAGTTCCCTCTCTGCTATGTGACATTGTGTTGCTCCCTTCCTGCAATAAAGTTCTTCAATATTTTCACCAAGCCTTACTGTCAGAGTCCTGTATGAGGAAGACCTATATCAGGCCATCCCTGTTCCGACCCAACTGTGGTTCCTCTTCCCTACCATCGGAAGAACCCCCGAGTTCACAACACCCCCAACCTAGGTCAGTGACAGTTCCGTTTGCATGCCAGGATTTCCCACGTATCTGTTTAGAAGACCCTTGTTGGCTGCCGGTGGCGAGTCTGTGTAATTGCAGCCAGTTTTTTATGTGTTAACTCTCACCTGCAGGTATTTGGCCATTACTTTGTGCCTGGCTTCCAGTCATCCTGATTGGGGCGTGTTCCCTTATTACCCAGCTAGCTCTGCAGTCTAGTGCTGGTGAAAGACGTTTGTTATTATACCTGTATGTTCCTGGTTAGTGTCTTGTCCATTATTGCATCTGTGTCCAGGCCCTGTCTCATAGTGGAGTCCTGTATTGGTGCTATTATATTCCTTGTGGTATCCAGCTGGAATTCTGTGTACTCAGTTCTGTCAGAGTCTGTAGATTCTTGTGAGCTGCTTCCTGCCCTGGAGCGTTCCTGTCCTGAAATCCTGTAATCCTGTCAACCTTTGATCCAGTAGTCCTGAGTCCTGGTGTCCGGAAGCCTGTTATTTTAATCCTTCCAGCTTTCCAGTCCTGTGAGCCAGTGCCTGCGGCCTCGGGGTTGCCGTTCACCTGCGTGTATTTACACCGGTGTTGTGAGTAGCGGCTTTGCCGCACCTTATGGCCTTGGCCGTATCATTCTTTCTATTGTTCTTTGGTGTTTTCTGCGGAGGTCTCCGCTTTAGCTGTCCTCGCCGGTATACGACAGTGTCGTGTAGGCGTGTGGATAACATTGCCTTTTGTTGCAGTTTGTCTTGACGGCTGCGCCGCACATAATTTTTGTTAGAGTTCTGTAGTTGCCCCTAACTCGGTGTTTCTGTTTTTAGTTAGAGGTCCCCCTTGTTCTCACCCTGTCTCAGTTTATGCCTTGTCTCCAACTAAGACCGGGGGGCATCGGAGTTGGGCAGACCTAATCCGCCCTTCAAATGCGGCTGCCTTGGGCCCAAGCAGACATAGTCTCGCAGGCATAGACTGACCACGTGGGTGAGACAACGGAGTCAGGGTTCCTTAGGGGTTGCTGCTGAACTTCGTCCAAACTACAGCATCACGTTCCTGTGCTTGGGGCTTATCCACTCAGTCACTTACGCTCCAAGTACAGAGAACGTAACAGAGAGGTCTTCTTACTTTACTTACTGAACCACCCTTGTAATTTCTGTGATAACTATCTGTAATTAGTGTTACATGCATATACACCTTCACCATTTTGTACTCTCTCACCCCCTTTTCAAAATAGTAGGTCCTGTTACGCAGTAATTGTGTTTATGTGTGGGAGGTAGAAGCAGTTTCAAGCTTTGCCCAGATAAGCAGTTTGTCTAGAAAATGCACTGGTCTTTGATTTTCTGCTTTTAAAAACTACAGGCGTTCTATGTTTCCATACAGTTATGTATACATAATAATGCAAGGTTATTTAGGTTGAAGCACATTTTGGGTTTTTTCCATCCACGATTAGGTCTTCAGGTAGGTTTATTGTACACTATTGTGTGGAGAAATGAAGTAAAATTTTTGTTTAATTGAAATATGTAAAGAGTACAGCTGAATACTGCCAAACAAGACAAGCTTTCTTAAGAAGTCTATTAACTGGGCTCTTATAATGTAGACCTTCAACTGAAGAACCATAGATTTGTGTTCAATAGCAAGATATTTGTCCTTGGTGCTGCAGTTGCATTTACAGAATAAAGATTCAATAACAAAAAAACAACAACATATATAATAGTAGATCTTTCTAAAAATGATTTTTTATGTCAATTTTTGCCTTTCCTTTTTAGCTACTTGGTCTTTACCACGTTGCAGTAACAGAATAACTGGCATTCAAATGACAATACTTGTGAATTGGAAATGTGTTTGGTCAGAGTTGCTATGACAATGGTGAGGGAAAGTTTGTGAACACGTCGGTATACTCTATACGGCTTCATTAGTTTAACCTAAAATGCTATGTAAATGTTGTCTAAATCTTAGCTAAAGAAAATCTTGTCAAACATATTACACTCAAAATAATTAAAAAATTCTAAATTGCGCACACCTATAATTTGATGCCTATGGTAATCACATGGAGTCTCCACATATAGAACAATTGAAGTAAAATGTTCCTCACTGGCTTAAATCACTGTCTCAAAATAGCCACAAAACATTCAGTGGGTGTACAATTATCTTACTTTTTCAAGTTTGAAGCTTCTGAATAAAGTCCATAAAAAATCCTTACTGGTATATTCAAATACAGTATAACCATAGTTCCCTTTTTCCCTTATTGTACAATAAAAGGGAACTATGGTTATATCTGAATAACTTCCATAAGATACCAGGTGAGGCAGCCATCTTGGGGGCACTGTGTAGGAATTCCCTGGGTGGAATAGTCTACCCCTTTAAGAGATGACACAAAATGGGGTGATTACGGTGTCCTAACGCTCAGAATAGGGTCCCAACAAAATCGTCAGGTCCACGTATTTTTATTCGGATCCACAAGCATACTAGATAAGGCAGCCATGTTGTGCGCACTACGAAGGTTACACCGTGGAGGTGAGCCATACATGGTTCCAACACAGGGCCGGATTTAGAGGGGGGGAGGGGGCGACCCCCCCCCCCAACACAGTTATAGTCACGCCCACTTTTGAGCAGAAGAGAGCTCTCCGGGGAGAGCCTGAGGCAGAACGATGTGCTGCAGCCCATACCACAGCAGCACAGAGGAGCCAGGAGAGCAAGGGTTACAGAGCATTTGCCCCTCACTTGCTGGTGTGTGGGTACTAGGGCTTCTACTGGGGTTCACTGAGTAGGTTTCAACTGGCAGGGTGTGCAATCAGTGGAGGTATACATTACAGGAATAGCACACGGTGAGAAAATCTGGCAGAAATTACCCTGATAAAGGTTGCTGCTTTAAGTAAACTGTACCCCAAACTTATGCAGTTCTTCAGACAGCACTTAAGTCCCCCTCCCCTTTCCAAACGTCCTTCATAAGCTCTGTTACCACTGCTGAATATTAATTACTCAGCCTCTTGTGTATTTAGCATGAGTTATAATTTGACTACTAATAGAGTGTCTTCAAAACTTTTTCGTTCATGAGCCACATGGCTTTTGGAAGCATAAGCTTAAAAGGTACATAAATGTATGGGTTGGGTACGCTGTACCAGCGCTGGGAAAACCGGCGGTCGGTGTACATAACTACATGCCACATAACTACATGCCAACTGTATTGATGGGTGTCTTGGGTGGTGATGGAGGACCTCATCTAAATTCTCGATGGACTGATACCTAAACCTGGCAGCAATGGTCACCAAAAAGCAGACAAGTATTTTAAGGTGTAACTTAGGTCGACGTTACAGTTAGGTGTCTAATCTTTCTAGTAAAACATTGAGTTATCTATGGCACATGTTTGTGCAACTGCACCATGATCCAATAAATAAATATGTCTGAGGACTTAATAACAGAATTCATGACTGTTCATGAAGCTGGTTTACAACATTATGTACTAATAAATTGGATCCTTCAAATGGCATCTCTGCCTTTAGGAGAAATCACACCAAGGTCAAAATGTACATGATTTCAGGAAGTTACACTTTCACAAGTTTTTTAAGTGCATTGATCACCAAAAATAACATTGATGTATAATCTCTAGTTTGTCGAAGACATTGTGAATGCAGTTTTCAATCTAATGTCTTTTAGTTTGTATCAGTCATGTTCACTGTTAACATTTCTTTGTACAGCAAATGTCTTTCTTTGTCTCTGTTGGCTCTGCGTACTTCTGATTATTTGAGAGGCATGGTCTGACTTTCCCTGCACTGCAGGTTTACAGCACAATTTGCTCCTAGTTTCAGGTAGCAGGAAGGAGCCCCCTTCTATTTATTATGTGCTAGTGAAGTCTACAATGGACTGTCAAGGTATTAGTCTGTGAGAGCAAGCACGGTTTCATTGATTGAATGTTGCGATGTGGCAAGTTTTGAGCTGTTCATGCAAACCTGCCCGAAATCTCAATGAGCTGAAGAGGCTTCATAAAAAGAATAGGCTAAAATTCCTTCAGCTTTGGAGTCATTTACAGTTATCATACAGTACACCCTCTCTGAATGGGCCTCCTGTACTCCAGCCTTTAACATGTGATTAGGGCAAATCACTTATCTTGACATGAGTTCTGAGTAATACATGTTTACCTCAATACTCTTCCATTCCAACAGATTCCTGAGAGCCAGTTCTGGTTTTATTGGCTGGTGAGTCATGAAACCGCGTGAAAGCACTCTGACCTTAGTCTCCCCTCAGAAAGTCTCCTTCAGCTTTCAGCTTACCTTGCTGAAGGCAGAAGCAGGCAATGCGCTAGCTGGAAATGGGGTTCCTCCAGACAGCACTGTTCTCTACTCCTTCAACATCGACTTAGTGCTGGTGATGTCGGTATCTATGCGTTCTGGCCCTCTCTGCTCAGTGTGTGGCGCATAGTGCTTCTGAGGAGTTACCACGTTGGGAGTCCCCAGCAAGCCGCAGGACAGTAAGGAGAGTCATAGGCTGAAACCTAAACTCCAACTGCATTGCTAACTTTATTAATACTTGCTACTTTTCTTCCAAGTTGGGTGTGGTCATGGGAAGCCTCAACCTTAAAATGATAGTCATTCATATAAGTTCTTCATTAACCAACAAACAAGCTCTAGCTCATAGCATGGCATGGACAGTATGGCTCCGGCTTATCAGTCATGACTTCAGGCAGGTAAGAGCATGCATGCCAGAGATAAGGATGGAGTTGGAAGCTAAGCATGTACACAGCATCTAAATTGTGAGGAGGGTGAGCTTGGAGGCACTGTGTACGCTGCCTTATTGACGGAACCTGTGACGCAGCCCTTGCATGCCCAAATTCACTCTTTCATAGATTGGCCAATCTGTATTTAGCTTTCAGCATTCAAGTTACTCGATTCACAAACATATCTCTTAAGGTGCATACACATGGTAAAATGTAACCTTAAGATTTTGACTATATAGTCAAAATTGTAAGGAATGTTAGTGCAAATCGCACCATGTGTACACAGCTTGTGATACCGATGCACGCTCCCGTGGGGTCGGTATCACAAGAAAAGATAGACTGCAGGCAGGTCAACCTTGACTATATTGTGTAAAATCTAGTACATAGTACAGGTTGAGTATCCCTTATCCAAAATTAAAAATCACAAATTTGTGAGTCCCATACTGAGATAATGACAGAAGAATTATATATATTATATATATTATTTATAAATATATATATTTAAAGATAATATATATAATACATATGTCATTATCTCAGTAGGGGATCCAAAAATTTGGGATTTTGATAGTCAAAATTGGCACTTAGTCAAAATCTCACATTGTCAAAATCTCAAGTAAATATAGTCAATATCGGTAGTTCAGGGGAAATCGCAAATTCTGAATCGGAGATAGTCAATATCTCACCGTGTATACACCTTTAGAAATTAAGTAGACAGATGAACCATATAATTTTGCACATCTGTTTGGGTTATCCTCAGTTATTCAGCTTTTGAAATTGATTTAAAACTTACCATACTTTGGACATTATAGGAAATAAAATGTTCTAGACAATAACTGTCATTGCTTTAAAATTTGTGCAACTGGCAAAAGCAGTCGCAGCATACAACTCTGTATTAGCCCCAGTGTCAGCATCAGCACAAGACTGCTGTTTTAACTGTATCTTTTTTTGCAACTGGGCCCTGAGATTCTAAGGGAGCACCTACTTTTGGATTGCGAACAAAGGACTTTTGATCCCAGGTCCCAAGACTAGAGACAGCCAAGGGATTCATACTTCATTTGCACTACTACACTACTAAACTACTAGTTCTAGATTAGGCTAGAAAGCTCCAATCCCAGAAATTTGACATCCATGACCTACAGTTATTCCAAGATCTACTTGCTGCCAAAAACTCTGGCCAGTGACTCAGATCTTTTGAAACAACAATATAAGTTATTGTTTTGGTTTTCCTTAGATATATTTCTGTGGCACCAGGACTGCCATCACTCAGCAAGCTCTGTTTTCTCCATTTGACTGACTTAGCTTCTGAACCTCTACTGGAGCCCCCCAGCCTAAAGCTACTATATAGCTCCTAATTCTGAGAGAACCGCTAGAAAAGAAAGGTCCACAAATTCATGATCTTTTGAAGCCTTGGGCCAATATATTGAAACCCTGAGGAGAGTTTCTTGACGCCTGGGACTCTCTTATCAGTGACTTTGTTTTGTTCAGCACTATTAAATTTTTCTTCAAAATGATAGCCAGTATTATTGACTTAAGCCCATCTTTTGGTGAGCCCTCTTTCCACATGAATTCCCCCTAGCCTGCTCTTTCACTTAGTTATTTTTTTTTTTGTCTTTCGGAACTCCAACCTACAAATGTTGGAGATTTAAAACTATTGGCTAATGTACTCAACACAGTACTCTAATCCTTGGTGCACTGTGACCCGGTATTCTTTGTTCCAAGAAAATAAGCAAGAGACCCATAGGGGTCTTTTCCTGAAGCAGTGAAAAGAGTGGAGAAGTTGCCCCTGGCAACCAATAAGCTGCTCTGTATGATTTTATAGTATGCAAATTATAGATGTTACTTCAATGCTGATTGGTTCTTCTCCACTGGCTCACTTCTCCACAGTTTTCACTGCTTCATGAATAGACCCCATAGAGAGAAACATTGACCTAAACTATACTCTGAATTCCCATAAACTCCCCTCTAGCATTCTCTCTCTCTCTCAGTGCAGAGAAGACTTTTGTCAGGAAGGCTTGCCAAGTTATGTCTCAGACCATAATGCATTTTGTCCTTGCCGAAAGCTTTCTCTCATGTGTCATAGCTAAGTACTCTCGCCATTCATTGAAGGTCATGTTCAGAGGTTCTCCTTTTAACCATTTTCCCCTCTAATTTTTGACCTGGTTATAAAACCTCTTACGGCAACCGTTAGGGCCGCTCCGTAAATATGAGTTGTGGCTAAGAAGGATATGGAGAGTAAATTATCTCTTTTTGTACAAAGCCACTTGTCTCCGTCCTGTACAAAATCATGGCCCAGTATAGCAACGTCTCAATCTATAAAATGAATGTAACAAAATCTGAAGTCTTGTTACTTAAACTTCCCCGCAAGAAGGACTGATTATAACCTCCCAGTTCAAGTTTGGTTGGCAAAAAAGGATAAAGTATTTGGAAATGTATATTACTAGCTCCTAATTGACTAAAATCCAAGTCTCTCTACCAGGAAAACTATCCAAGTCTTTTTGCCAAAATCATAAATCATATTTTACTTATTTGTCAGGCATTCCCTCATCATTTCATGACTGGGCAGGATTATTAAAGTGAAAAGGAATATCCTCCCTAAACTCTACCATTTTAAAACCCTCCTTGTATGAGTTGACACAAAGTCTCCCAGAATCAAGTTATCATTCCTTAAAAAAATGTTAAACGGGGGGCGTGGCCTGGCTGGCATCAGGAGGGGTCGGGTTCCTGCAGAGCTCCGGCCAGCAATTAATTAAAATAAGTCCCTGATCTAGATTTGAGGGCCCACCTACAAAGCTACAGTCCCCTAAGCCCTGCTACATCACCCTGCAGCCGGAGGTCGAAGCTGCGGAATCGGGGGGGCCCTGCGTTGCCCCCTGCGGATTGCGGCCTACCTCCGCCCCAGAAGCCGGGGCCTCGATTTTGGAGTGGACCCGTCGGACCCGATGCGGCAGCTTTGCGGACTCCCTCCCCCACCTGAGCGGCGCTCCCTGGCACCTGAGAGCTCACCCATCGGACGCTGGCCCTCACGGGAGACCGGTGACCGGGCGGCCTGCGGGAGGTGGTGGCCGGGACGCATGTAACTGGCGGCCATCTTGTGGTTGGCGCCGCCCGGACTTTGGATTCGGCCTCGCTGATCCCCGGCTTCTCCGGGCGCCTGCCCTCCGACCCCCACCTCACACACCCTCGTATGAAAGACTTCCCCCCTCGCTGGTGGAGACTAACGACCGGGAGACCTCCGGTGGGACCTGGTCTCACTGACAGGCGGCGGCCATCTTATGACTGGCACAGCATTCATCTCATTTCATGGCTGGAGATGGCTGTGACTCGAGCTCCCTCTTGTGGCGACTTCTAGATTAGACAACTCACGGCCACTACACCTCTATTCCTTTAGTTCTGCCTATTCTCATACCTTCTGTTTGACGGCCGGAGGAGAGTCATCATATTACGCATATTAGCGCTGTATACACTTCTATTCAATATTATTTACTCAGGGACTAACTATCCCTTTAAAACAGCAGCTGAAAAGGATAAGCATATCCTCTTAACAGCGCCGGACAAATTACCTTGGTAATTTATTTTTTGCACATCATCATATTACGCCTTGAAACGACAGGTGTGATACTTTAACAGCCCTGCCGCCATCTGCTGTGCCCGGAAGCTGCAGACTCGTCGCTGTGGATGCCTGGCTCCCGCTACCTCACCTCGAGCCTTTTGACATATACATCACGCTGCTGTGGCGTTCTGGAGTGTCACACTGTGACACCTCTAACACGTTGTTTCTGGCAAATCTGATCCGCAACATCCTGACATGCCTGCTATCTTCATAGCAATGTAACTTTCCAGTACCTTCCCGACGCTGATGTGACCCTCATTAAACTACTCACTGCGCCTTACATTGTTTCTACTCTACATATCTATTTCTAGCGACCTCATATGGAAAAGTTCCTGGTGTCCACCCCAATGTCCTCGACTGGTCCTATTTCAGGCGCACGCGAGGACACGTCCCACAGAAATTCTTCTGACTCCGATTGCTCCACCACCCGATCTCGGTCCCAAAGAAAACGTACTAACGCTACAACTACTAAACAGCCTAAAATGAAACCCACTGACATTGCTGCGGTTCTTGGACCTCTCCTAGACGAAAAACTGGCGGGCATTAAAGAAGCCATTGATTCCACCTTGGCCCAGCTGACTCAACACAGTAGCCGTTTAGATGAAGTCGAGCAAAGGGTTTCAACATTGGAGGATGGTCTACAAGCTGCACAGTCTACTATAAAGACCCAGATCACAGAAATTAAAGGCCTCACTGAGAAACTCGATGATTTGGAGAATCGGAGCCGTCGAAACAACCTGAGGGTGGTGGGCATCCCGGAGTCGGTGAGGGGCCACGCGCTGCTAGACCTTCTATCCAACTGGCTGCCCGACAAATTAGGTATGGATCTTCAGGGCTCACCATTGGCCATTGAAAGGGCACACAGGATTGGCCCTGAACGCAGAGAATCCGCGGGACGCCCTAGACCTGTTATCCTACGGATTCTGAACTACGCGGATAAAGCCAAGCTCTTAGACCACTACCGAAAGTCAGAGAATCTCCTCTATAAGGGAGAAAGGCTGCTTATTTTCCAGGACTTCTCCACTCATGTCGCCAACAAGCGCAGAGAGTTCGCTCCGATATGCAAGAGACTATTTGAAGACAACGTCAAGTTCTCACTGTTATACCCTGCCCGTCTTAGGGTCTTTGTCAATGGAAAACCATGCTTCTTTGACAATCCGATGGCGGCAAAGACCCATTTTGCACACCCTGACACTTGACTGTCTACCCTTACTTAAAGTTTGCCTATCTTTACAACTGCTTTAATCAGTAGGTCACACAGTGTTCGGGATATGATTTAGGCATGCTATTTGCGCATGCTGGAGGCTCTGCCTCCCATTGTTTCATGTCTGTTAGTTTGATATTTTTGTCTGTTTGTTTGTCTGTTTGTTCTGCCTGCTGGGATAATGTGTCTCGACCCTCTATAGGTTGGCCCCTCCTTGCTCATTGGGACAGGGGGGGGGCACCGTTTCACCTATACGATTTTGATATTCTATTCTCCATCTACGGGGATAGGATAGCATGGCTGACCATGCTGTTTCTCAGACCTCAACCCCGGTGACAACCTCACTTTTAGATTTTAATATAGTTTCTTGGAATGTAGAGGGTCTCAATAGCCCCATTAAACGCAAGAAGGTGGTTGCTCATCTCTCTCGCTTATCCCCTCAAGTCGTGCTCCTACAAGAAACACACTGGGTGCATAATTCCCCTATGTCATTGAGAGCCCCTTGGATTGGGGAATGCGTATCTGCTCCTTACACCAATAAAACCAGAGGTGTTGCCATCCTCTTTCATAGGAATCTCCAATTCTCCATCCTTAAAAAATATATCGACCCCCGAGGGCAGATTTATCTTTCTAGATGTCTCTATTGACAATGTGATATATACCTTTTTGAATTTATATGCACCTACTGGATCTAACAATCTCTTTTTTGCAGATATCCTTCAGAGAGTTTTGTCCTGGGGCGGCCAGAACTTAATCCTAGGGGGAGATTTCAACACGGTCGTTGATCCATCCATGGATAGGTCGGGGGTAAGTACCAAAAGACCCGGGCCCTCCTCTACTCTGCTTTCCTCTCTTTGTTCTCAACTTACCCTACTAGACCCTTGGCGTATACATAATCCCCTTCAACGAGATTATTCTTTCTATTCACACCCACACTCTACACACTCTCGCATTGACTATCTATTTTTATCCAAACACCTCTTTTTTAAAGTTACCCACACCTCAATTAAGGACATCATTATTTCGGACCACGCCCCTATTACCTTGTCCCTACATTTATCCCTGCCCCAGAACATGTCTAAATGTTGGAGATTCCCAGCATATCTCACACACTCAGAGGATTTCTTATTACATCTTAAACACACCTGGCATAATTATACTACTGGCAACCTGGATCAAGAATCTAACACTACACTTTTTTGGGGGGCCTCTAAGGCAGTCCTTCGTGGCCATATTATTTCCTATGTCAATTCTAAGCGCAAGAAATTTAACACAAAATTGCAGGAACTTAGTGCGGCTCTCACACTTGCATATCGCACATACAAACAAAGCGATAGCCCTACTCATAAAGAAACGTACCTCATGGCAAAACAAATTTATGATACCTTTCTCACCGAACAGGCCCAGATCAGCTACGACTACGGCAGGAACAGGTTTCATAGGTGGGGAAATAAGTCCGGTAAGCTCCTGGCCAACTTGGTTAGGGGGCCCCGAAACAAAACATGGGTTGACTTGTTGCACAGCTCTGGAGGTGTTCTTTCTGATCCCACTGACATCTGCTCGGCTTTTATGCGTTTCTATAAGTCCCTATATACTGCCGACATTGATAACGCAACTGATGGTCAATCATTCCTAGATGAAGCGCAGTTACCGAAGCTGGAGTTAGAAGAGAGGGACTCGTACGATGCTCCCATAACTGATGATGAGGTGCGGGCCACCATTAAGTCCCTCCCCAATGGAAAGAGCCCTGGTCCTGACGGTTTCAGCGCTGATTTTTATAAGGTGCTAGACGCCGATATACTCCCCATATTAACATGATTATATAACCATATCCTAACAACAGGGGAGACTCCCCTTCGTTTTAACGAAGCCAAGCTTATAGTGCTAGCAAAACTTGGTAAAGATCCTACCCAGGTGGGGTCATACCGCCCCATTTCACTCCTCAATCAAGACTTTAAAATCTTGACTAAAATCATAGCTAATAGGTTGCAAGCATACTTACCCCATCTTATCTCACCCGCACAGATGGGATTTGTCAAGGGTAGACAATCCACACGGGGAGTGCGGGCGGCCCTAACTGCGATATCCTACACCCGCTTTAGCCAGGCCAAAAATAACATCATTATAAATTTAGACGCAGAGAAGGCGTTTGATAAAATTGCCTGGCCTCACCTATCTCGAGTGCTCGCCCACCAGGGGTTTGGCACGGCGTTTTGCAACTTGGTACAGACCTTATATACTAACCCAGTGGCGCAGGTCTTAGTCAACAATGTGACATCTCCATCCTTCACGTTGGAAAGAGGCATTAGGCAAGGATGCCCCTTATCTCCCCTCCTTTTTGATTTGGCACTGGAACCCCTTATACGCCATATTCTGTTACACAAGAACTATAAGGGCATTGCTGTGGGTACACAGGAATTAAAGGTGGTGGCATTCGCAGATGACCTCCTCCTTTTTATGTCAGATCCTCACCGTACAATCCCGCAGCTAATTGCCATGACTGATCGTTTCTCCTCTTTCGCAGGGTTTTCCATTAATTATAGTAAGTCGGAGGCGTTAGCCATATATGGACAGGCGAGACTGGGTTGGGGGACCACCTTTCCCTTTAAATGGGCGAATACACATATTATCTATCTAGGCGTTGCACTCCCTGCTCATCCCTGCCACCTATATAGGCTTAATATCACTCCGGTCCTACATAAGATTAGAACCGAAC
This sequence comes from Pseudophryne corroboree, assembly GCF_028390025.1. NCBI lineage: Eukaryota > Metazoa > Chordata > Amphibia > Anura > Myobatrachidae > Pseudophryne > Pseudophryne corroboree. The sequence continues at coordinate 466,656,316 of NC_086447.1, read as the reverse complement.
TTGGCCTTTGGCAATCCCCCCCCCCTTAATCTGCTAGGGAGATGCAACCTGTTTAAGATGGCCAGCTTCCCAAAGCTCCTCTATGTTTTACAGATGACCCCCCTATTATTATCTAAGTCGGACTTATCTTCTCTGAATACCTCTATCTCCAGATACATCTGGGCTGGCAAACGCCCAAGGATTAGCATGAAAAAATTGTCCCAGACGGTACCTAGAGGGGGAATCAACCTACCTGATATTAAGCAATACAATCTTGCGTGCCTCTTACGCATTGCTATGGATTGGCTTGGAAGCAATAATTATTGCACAGATTCCAGCCTAGATTCCCAACTGTGCGCTCCCTTGTCCCTCAGTTATCTTCTCCATGCCAAGCCCTCCAAGTTGGCCTTACATATCACCACTAATTTGTTACTACTCCCCATAATACAGGCGTGGAAAATGGCGAGGAAATCTCTCAAACTTCAATATTTATACTCACTTTCACTGCCCTTTATCGGCAACCTGGAGTTTCAGGAGGGGGGAGCTCTACAGCCTTTCACTACCTGGCATTCTTTTGGTATCCGCAACCTACGCAGCCTGCTTAACTCCTCTCGCGCCCCGCTGTCTTTCGCAGAGGCACGAGAGAAATACGGCCTGCCTCCTCACCACGAGTTTGCCTATTTCCAGGCAATGCACTATCTTAAAACTGTACTATCTAAATTGACAGGGATTGACTTTTTTAACTCTCTAGACACACTACTCCAATCAACCTGCTACTCTATATCAACCATTTATACACGTATTCGTCTTGAACTTATCCCAGACACGGAACTTCCAGAGCTGTCCCAATGGTCCTCCCACATCTCAACGGTCACCCCTGAATCCCTCTTAAGTCACTTTCAACTGACCTTAAAGATCATTCCTGCAAGCTCCTACCAAGAAATGGCCTATAAAATGCTCCATAGGGCATACATCTCACCTAAACGCCGATCTTTGATGGGCATCTCAGAAGACAGTAAATGCACTAAATGCCTAATGGAGGGGGCCGACCTCTTCCATTGCTTCTGGGATTGCGCTCTGGTGTCACAGTTTTGGCATGAGGTACATCACTATGGAACTACGTCCTTAGGCATATCCTTTAGTTGCACTATCTCCTGGGCACTGTTCGGATGTTTGACTGACCAGCCCGACATCCCCAGGTCTAACAAAAAACTGCTTATGATACTATCAGCAGCTGGCAGGAAGGCAATCTTACAACAGTGGATCCACAACATACCTCCTAATATCTCGATGGTGACCTCTAGACTATTTTTTTTATTAACCATGGACTGGCTGGAGACCTCTATCCATAAGGAGAGACTCACCCCTGCCTTGTTCCAATGTTGGAACACTTACATTTTGACACTCCCCTTACATACTAAACAAGCCATTGACAAATGCTTTCAATCTACCTCATGGTACCTCCTCCACGCTATAGACCACCCTAACTCCTTGAACATCTGACTTACCCTTTCTCTCTTCCTCTGGACCCCTCCTCTACTCCCTTCTATATTCAATTGTATACCGGGTTGATTGGAAATATAGACCCCCGATTTGGGAAGATTGTTCTGTGGATGGATCGACGGCTCGTGTCCCATAGTAGGCATTACATGTTAGTTTATTTTCTTATGTTTTAAGTATTTTATATAAGTTTAGGGATTTTTTGGATAATTTGTCTTTGCTGGTGGAGAATCGATATTTGATCCATCCCTTTTCATCTATCATTTGCTCCGCTTTGGCAATTAAAACACACTATAAATTCCCTGATATCACTAGTTATACACATGTTCCCTTTCTTGGAAGGATATAAAAGTTTTTATGTGAGGAAAAATTTGAAAATATGTTTTGATCTCTACCTAGTATTATATGAGACTGAATAATTTATGACTCCATGTCTCCTGTTAGGAGGATTATATATAATGTATATTGTGTTATACAATGTTAACTATACATTCTATTCCACGTCTCGAAATGCTGTTTACTTACTCTGTACGGTATGAGATTATAATAAAAATAGTTTGAAAAAAAAAAAATGTTAAACCTTGTTGAGAGAGGGTTTCCAAATTTAAAAGCTTACCACTGGTCTTCTTATCTCAGCCAAATTGTGAACTCCTTTACCCCCTTGACTTCTCTTTCCTGGACTGACATAGAGTATGCCTATCGTATAATTCCTACACTCTGTATTTGGGGTCTCCAAACTTCCTAGATCTGCCCTCATAATGGTATTACCCACACTAAAATTTTTGGCTAAGATTTGGGAAATTGCAATCTCTGCACTTTTCACTCAATAAAAAAAAAAAACCCTTGAATCTAGGTCAGAGCCCTCCTCTCCTTGCTGCTTCCATGTCCTGTCTAAAGCGATCCATGGTCCTTTCTTCTTTGTTACCATATCTCTGATGTGGATAACGTCTCAACAAAACTGGCATCACACATTCTCACCACGGCCCAATGTTTTATTACTAAGTTCTGGATGACTTCCTGCTTGTCATCATTAAAGTACTATGTTTGATTTATTGCTTTCATGGCAAAGATTATCTCTCACTTGCATAATAGAGAAGACAAATTCCATTAGATCTGGGAACCCTGTTGTAGACTATCCTATCCCTTCTACTGGTCCTTAACAGGGCTGGTGCAAGATCTCTCTGCACCCTAGGCAAAACTTCAGCCCAGCGCCCCCTAATATACAAATACCCCGTCCCCGTCCCTCCCAAGCTCCCGGAGGGGAGATGCAGGTGGCCAATAGGAGGGCTGGGGTGAAATGCATCATTATACATATACAGAGAAAATGGACAACAGTCAAAGACTTTTGAAACGATAAAGTATATTGTAACAAAGGGGGTCATTCCGAGTTGATCGCTCGCTAGCAGTTTTTAGCAGCCGTGCAAACACATAGTCGCCGCCCGCGGGGGAGTGTATTTTTGCTTTGCAGGAATGCGAACGCCTGTGCAGCAGAGTGCCTGCAAACACATTTTGTGCAAAACAAGACCAGCCCTGTAGTTACTTATCCTGTGCGATGATTACTGCGACAAGTGACACGGTTATGATGTCAGATACCCGCCCAGCAAATGCCCGGCCACGTCTGTGTTTCTCCAAACACTCCCAGAAAACGGTCAGTTGACACCCAGAAATTCCCTCTTCCTGTCAATCTCCTTGCGTTCGGCTGTGCGATTGGAATCGTCGCTAGAACCAGTCCAAAACCACAAAGGACTTCGTACCCATACGACGCGCCTGCGCATTGCGGTGTATGCGCATGCGCAGATTAGCTGTTTTTTTCACTGATCACTATGCAGCGAACAACAGCAACTAGAGATCAACTCGCAATGACCCCCGTTGTCACCAAATTTTGCTTTCACTTTGAAAGTCCTTGAGTGCCATCTATTCTTTATGTATACACTCTAGCCAGGACGTTAGTTATCATATAGGACAATGATGCCAATTTTACATTATTTTTTATATATATATATATATATATATATATATGTATGTATATATATATATATATATATATATGTGTATGTATATATATATATATATATATATACTGTATATGGGGTCTGGGGATATTTAATTGGGGTTGGGTTTGGAATGCCGACCAACTTAAGCCAGCGCCAGGTCTCCCAGCCCCAACCCTTGTTTACAAATGCAAACTACCTATCGGGCTGTAAGATGTGTACTGTCTGCGGACCCCCAAAACCCCCATGGTTTACTTACCTTAAGTTGTTTTCTTGTTTACCCTTTGCATTGGCAGTATTCCCCTTTGAGGATTACAGCAGCATTACAGCGACGCTGCTTGTTCCAGACATGTAGTCAGGTGCTGCTAGCTGCTAGAGATCCGGGATCCAGAGGTCTAGAGGAGGCGCATCAGGGCTATGAGGGAGGAGCGCCTGTGTGGGCGCCCCTCAGGAGTGATAGATACATCTGCCTCTTATGTGCCTTCACCTGACTTGATGTTACATGTGTCGGCATGAAGGATGCGCTGAGGCACTATGTGGTACAGCCTGATAGTGGTGGCTGCACCTGATTAGACCGGCAGCAGCAGCCAGCGCAGTGTAAAAGGAGGAGGCCGAATACAGTTTCAATTTTTTGCTACATAATTTCAGTGGCGCCCTCCAGGGCCCGGCGCCCCTAGGCAGCCGCCTAAAGCTGCCTAATGGTAGAGCCGGCCCTGGTCCTTAAAGTTTTTCTCCAGACGATTATCCATTAAACTGATTTTTTTCTGGTGTATGCCATTACCTTTGGGCTCTTCAGTATTGTGGCACTTTATAGCTGTTTGTTTGTTTTTTACTTCAACCCCCCTCATTCCTCAAACATTAAATAGTTGTCATGACATATTTCAGACTGCTTATTTGTCTGTCTGTCACATTTGTATGGCTTTCATTTTGAATGCACTAAGTATACATTTGCTTTTTTCGTCAGTCTTTTTTTTGGCCTTGTATGTATTCCAAGACTCTACTAAAAGTACCCCCCTAAAAATACATATACCCTATTTGCCCAAATAAATGGTAATACAGTACATTAGTCATCTGCACTGCTGCTTTTTCTTTATCTAAATGGCATGTTTTCAGATTAGCTGGCACATAAAAACGCACAAATTCAGACGTTCTGACCAGTAGCAATTTTCATTGTTAAACCACATTATAATCAGATGCATTCACTTGCTAAAAATAAAGCAAGCCGATTGTGTGTTTTTACAAGTGCTGGTCCTGAGTAAAAATGGGTAATCTTCTAATCATGTTGTGGATTGACTGGTCTTGTGAATTATTTGCCTTAAACCTTTTCAAGCCCAGTACCATCTCACACATGTAAATTGGCTGGAGGCTTGCTGACCAGCATGTCTTATACACACCAACCATCCACAGCCTGCAGCTGCCCAAGGCGAAACCACCACTCCTCTGAGATATTCTTAATCGTAATACTGAATGGGTTGTGTTTCAAGTAATAGGTAATACAAGCCCTTTCCTTCAGGACTGCAAATTTAGCTGTAATATCAGGGACTTCTCTTAAATATTCTTATTACAAATGTGGCAGATACCCCATGACACAGCCACTTTTATTTTAACACAACCAAAAATAAATTCAAATAATTTTCTATTCCCCCCATTTTTTTTTTTTTTTTAAATGAGTCCCTGCAGGATATTGCACATATTGATATTGTTTATACTTAGCATTAGTTATCTTTTACATTTATACTGTTTATGCTTAATTTATGTATTAATAGTTACCTAGATTTGGCTCATTTAAATCTGTTTTTTTCGACGGTGAGACTTTGGGAACATCAACCGTTTAGACCATGGGTCTTCAACCTGTGGCCCTCCTGCTGCTGTGGAACTACACATCCCAGCATGCCATGCCACAGTTTTGCTATTAAGAGATGCAAAACTAAGGCAGGACATGCTGGGATGTGTACTTCCACAGCAGCTGGAGGGCCGTAGGTTGAAGACCAATAGTTTAGACTGATGCAGCAGCCAGGCCAGACATTGTTATAAAATTAAAATTGTATTTTGTCACCTAATGTATAACAAATTGGACACTGGTAATACTGGGAAATATTACCATGCAATATATTATTCATGAATAACTAGTGTAACTCAGAGCTATTAACCTTTTAGCAATAATTTATAAAACTAGATTGCTGTTTTAGTAGAGCCATTTTTAATGGAAATGATGTATTTCCAAATAGTGATCAAACAAATAAAAGCTCCTAATTCTTTTCTTTTTCGTGGATGTGCACATCAGGCAAGACAAATGGGATGTTGGTACTTGTGTGAAGCTGCCATTTATCCATGAATTGAAAGTCTCCCCTGCAGACATGGTCCGCTGTGGCAGTGCTGTCCATATTTGGTGGCCAGGCAAGGAGAGCCAGGTGGTGCTGCAAAGCGTAGCACAGTCAAGCGTGCTCACATCTAACTTTGACATTTGTCATCCTGTACTGCTGCAGGGAAGAGAAAAATCTGCTTTTCCATATGCTTTGCATTTCAATTTGCCCGCAGTTTTGTCCAGATGGCTCCTGAACATTGTTTCCTTTAAGATACACTCCCAGATGTTTGTAAATGCCAATGGAGATAAAGCAACAACTGAGGTACACCGATACTAGCAATTACTTACACACATTTTACTCCCTGTATATAGAAGCTTAACCTCTTTTAAATAAAATAAATATATATTGGCACGTAAATTATATATTTCTGTATACAACTGTTTTTTTTTTATTTGTCGCATTTCGTAAATCAAAAACTACACTTATGTATTGTATGTTATGTATATTGTGTTTAGTACAATTAAATGTGTCGTTTGTCTAATTTTAGTAACTTGGAGGTAAAGATGTTTGTGATAAAGTCTTGTGTTAGGGAAACATGTTTTTCTGTCCACAGTCATGTTCCTGTCTGTAAATTAAATGGAGAAGATAGCAGGGACATTCTCAAAGCCTCAAACGCTCAATAACAGAGAAGACAAACCTGTGAGGACACATACTGTAGGACCTGACTCAGAGATAGACACAAAGCTGATTGTTTCGCAGTTGAGTGCATACCAGACGACTGTGCATGCATCTAAGTCGCACTGTGTGCATGTGCCGTAATAGTCTTGTGGCAGTGTTCGAAGTGAGCATTTATTTGCTACGTGACTGACAGTCAGGGACCGCTTACTGTGATTACAGGGAGTGGCTGCAAAACGCAGTTGTGTTGCAACCATTTTCGGGGCGATTGAGGGCCTGCGACTGCGATCCTGTACGTAGCTTCAATAGCTCCGGCGTCTCACTTCCTGTTATAGGGCTACTCAGATTTTTGATAATCAACTGATCTGTGAGCAGCGTTGCGCCTTTGTACATAGCCCCAGGGACTCACAAAGCCACCGGTGGCATCATAGTACATATCCAGGTATTTTCGCACAGTACACATTCCCGGCTCAAAATATAAAAGCTGTGTGTCAGGGTCAAACCCATTGCACCACTGGCTGTTTGCAGTCAGTGCATATCTACTAGCTGTTGTTTGTGTTGCTAAACATCCATAAATGAACATTAAGCTCAGCCAAAGTTATAACTCTTACAGTATTGGAGAATAAGAAAATAATTACTTTGTATTTTAAAACCAGGACGAAAGGCAGCTTGTGCCCTCACCCTACTTACCTTAATACCAATTGCTGGAAGTATAGTGGCAGGAAAAGAGCAATGATATAAAATATAAACCCATAATCCTACACGCTTGATCTTTGAAAGTACTGTAATTCAAGAGGTCAAGCTTAGTGTAAATGCTCTGGACATTTACTATAACTTTACTGGTTATAACAGATATTTATGTGATGAATAATCACTTCAACCATAGCATATCTGTGTATTTTTATTCTGGAATTGCTCATTTTGGATGTTCTGCAATTGTCCATTTTGGATGTCTGTGTAGTGATAATGTAATTGTCTCTTAAGTACACACATCCAGTTAACACACCTGCAGTGACTATATAAAGGAATGATTTGTGCCAGTCATTAGTGCACCTTTCATCATGTCCTGGAGATACAGCTGTAACCTGGAAAATGTGGCTGCCTAGACAGCAGCATCTGATCAGTGTACCGGAAAATATTATGTGCGACTTGTCAGTCTCATTTTATTTCTCTTTAATTAAATGTAGCTTTTTGGAACTTTTAATTATGCGTTACTCTCTGGTTCATGAAGGAAATGCACAAGAACTCCCCGTGGAGTAGTCTCCTTCCCTTTGCCTGCACTGCAGTAGAACCTTTGACATAAACATTCTATTAATGTAAATTGGTCCCTGCAATGTCCCCAGAACTAATGAGATTCGCTCTTTAAATCATTAGTGCAAATATGACTTCATATGTCAAATATCTACATTGTAGAATCACCATTTCTGGCATTTATTAAGTCCATAACTCGTTTGCATTGACATGCTGTGTTAATCAATATTTTTTGAACTCTGAATATGTCAGTAATGCTCATATTTATTACCATGATAGCGAGAGCATGGAGTCTGCCACTGGAATTTCAGGCCACATATCTTCATTTTCTTGGTATCTGTAGGCTGTAAGCTAATGAGACTCTAACTTCAAATGCCCCCTGCTTACAGTAAATGAAGATATTTATTGTAAAAGAAATACTAGTAGTACTCCACTGGTTGTGTCCCTTTTCTACTTTTATAGCTATACACTTTTCTATATTAGAGCATCGTGTGTGTATATGTATGTATATATATATACATATATATATATATATATATATATATATATATATACTGTATATACACTCTCACATCCAGCCATTAACTCTTATTTCAAGTGCTGTCACCTCTGGATTTACACACATACAAGCACATACTGTAGCTCTCCAGTATGTGTACATAATTATGCAGAAAAGGAGGAAATGTCAGCTGTGGCACCAGATGCTATCATGTTTCCAGATGTTGATTGTAATGCACAGCTTTCTTGTGCAGGGTTACAGTATACATATATATCTGTGCATCCTCCTATGTTGGTCAAATCTGACTAATCTTAATTAAAAATAAAGCCAGCAAACAGGGAAAACAAGTTAGTTTTCACTGATTATGTTATGGTACAAAAAAAAAAAAAATTGATGTACCAAGTGCTAAAGTTGAAAAAAATGGTCAACTTCTCTATATTATCATCCTTATACTTTATGTAACATTTTATTTATATATATATATATATACATATATATATATATATATATACCTATACATACAGTATATAGGGCTGTGACTCCTGAGAGGATGACTGGCATTTATTTATATATATATATATATATATATATACACCTCTTCTACCCTGGCACACGTGATAGGTACGCCATTATGTTATGCTGTTGGCTCTTTTCCATTAACTTGATGCACCATTGTATGTGCCAGGTGCTCCGTTTGATGAACTATGTGGTGTGTGCTACTGGTCTCATGCTGGATATATATATATAGAAGCACAGACATGTGCAGTGGTGTGGAACGCACGCCAGCGCTCAGGCTGAACAGGTATCTTGTCTTGAACGGCGCGGATGGCAGCCGAAGTCGACCGACACACACACCGCTTGGTGTATACATTTAAAGGCACCATAACTATGGACTGTGACAGATGTTCTTTGTGAAACAGCAGCAGATATCACATGATACCTTGGTGGACATTAAGGACATTGTTCTGGATGGGCATAAGCTTTGCTTTGCGAGGCTTAAATCATGTTGCCATACGATATGTAAAAGCCATGTAATGTTCAGTGTAACATATATGTGAAAGAATCTGTATTGCTGATAGGAAATTGAAAAATTATGAGTCAATGAATAATTCCTCCGCAACAAGGAGAGGTGATATGATTAAAAAGTTCTAAGAATATTATATTGGAGAGTGCGACTTGTGTTTGGTCTTATCTATCCCTGTGCTTAGCACGGTATTAAGGTTGCACCCCACAAGTTGTGTTTTAAAAGAAAGGAGTGTGCAAACATGTGTTCTCTCTTATAAAAGTAAAAAGGTTAAGGTTGCCTGCGCTGAATCCAATCCTTTATATATATACAGTTTGTTGCGGGTATATTAAAACCGCCCGTGCTGTTCGGATACAATATGAACCATTCAGTTTCGTATAATTTCACCAGAAACTCATACCAAATGGATATTATATATTATAAAATCCTTATCATACTATATTGCTAATCGTAAAATCACTAGTCAGGTTCATGGACAAACACCCTTCGGCTTGATTCCCCTCTGTGGCTTGCCCCGTGGGCAGACACTTACTTTAGTGTTCTCACACGTAGTCACAGAAAGGTATCTTTTCCACGAAGCCCACTTATGTGCAATATGGTTTAAACGACACACCAAACTTACATTTTACTTCGATCTCGCGTGCTCCAAAAGGTTTCTTTAGGTCCCCGTTCCTCTTATAGACTAGACAGAACCGTGTGGATCCAAAGATAAAAGATTTATTTTACCATAAAATATGGTTAAAAGTCCAAGTACATCTTCTCTCTCTCTCTCTCTCTCTCTCTCTCTCTATATATATATATATATATATGAGAAAGTCCTCACTCACTCACACTGGTCGAAATATCGTCCGTTCTCTTGAACGGCCGATATATCGCGGGACCGTCGGCCAGTGTGTACGGCCGATATGCCTGTGAACTCCGTCGTTCACAGACGTATCGCGTCGGCCCCGCAGCACAGCCGACGGCCAATATATCTACCGATATATTGGCGCGTCGCTGTGTGTGTACGGGGCGGTCGGCCAACCGCCCGTAGACATGCTGCGGCGGCCGGCGGTGATTGACAGCTGAACTGGGCGGGCGTGTGTACACGCCCGCCCAGTTCATGACGTCAGTCCCCGACGGTGTGTATGCTGAACACACTGCTCGATCCGTCCATAGATATATCTGCAGATATATCTATTAGTGTGTACCCACCTTTAGGAAGATTAAATTTAACAGTTATTCTGCAGGTGGGAAATAGGAAAACAACATAACTAGAATTTTAATAAACCTCAGCTAATTGGATGAAAAGGGGTTGACATAATGACATTATTACCAATGCGTGGCTTGCGTTGCGTGAATAATAACGCCCAAACGGACAATCGGATCAAAATTAACTTTGCACCTTTAGTGTGTAGAATTTAATAAACTACACAAATGATCCTGTCACTTTTTACCGTATCTGCTACGGGTGGTTCTCGGTTAACGCCAAGAACCATGGTTTAATATTTACTTACATTAAGATGTCTCAAATTTACATCTCTATAGATTTACCAAATTTTTAACCCTCATTTATATTTCTCAAACGTCCTAGAGGATGCTGGGGTCACCATTAGAACCATGGGGTATAGACGGGATCTGCAGAAGACATAGGCACTTTAAGACTTTCAAAGGGTGTGAACTGGCTCCTCCCTCTATGCACCTCCTCCAGACTCCAGTTTTAGAATTGTGCCCAGTGAGACTGGATGCACTACAGGGGAGCTCTACTGATTTTCTCTGAAAAAGACTTAGGTTTTTTATTTTCAGGAAGGCTGCTGGCAACAGTCTCCCTGCTTCGTGGGACTTAGGGGAGAGAAGTATGACCAACTTCTAGTGAGTTCAATGGCTCTGCTTCTGGCTGACAGGACACCATTAGCTCCTGAGGGTGCTGATCGCTGGGTACGCCTAGATGCTCACTCCCATAGCCTGCCGCCACCCCCTTACAGAGCCAGAAGACAGGTGAGTAGCAGAAGAAAAGAAGACTTCTTCTTCAGTGACAGCATTCTGAGGTACCGTGCAGCGAACGGAACAGGGAGTGGGGGAGGGGAGGCCCTGGGCAGAAAAAATCCTCAATTTCCACTGGCAAGAGGGGACATTAGTGCCAAGGCACTGTCCTAACCCCCGCCAGTATAATTATTTATTAAAATAAGCGGGACAGAAGCGCGCCATTAAGGGGGCGGAGCTTCTTCCTCACAGCTCACTCTCAGCTCGGCGCCATTTCCTCTCCACAGGGCTGCAGAGACGCTGGTCCTTCCTCTCACTGCTGACAAGTATCAGGGTGCAAAACGGGGGGGGGGGGCTCAGTATAATTTGGTGCAATATATTTGATATTTAAAGCGCTACAGGTCTGGGGCATTTGTAATACCGCATTCAGATCGCAAATGCCGGATCCCACCCGGTTAAAGAAACGTGTCCTTACCGGGTGGGATCCGGCATTTGCGCTCCTTTGCTGGCTTTCCGACCCGGCAATATACCGGGTCGGTTGCCATAGCAGCGGGGGGGCGCAGCAGGGGCGGGGGTGGAGGCGGCGCTGGGAGATGAGCTCATCTTCTGCGACGCGGCTCCCATTCACACTGCACCTGACCCGGTATTCAACCCGGGTATAATCCTTCTTTTATACCGGGTTGAATTACCGGGTCAGACGACCCGCTAATTCTTGGAAATTGCTTTCACATCGCACACTGACCCGTGTCGACACGGCTCATTTGTGCGATGTGAAAGGGGTATTAGGGTTTTCAGACCCGTTAATTTGGCGCTGGGTTGTGAGCTGGCAAATCCCCTCTGTGTCTCTCTGACAGACTTTACTGTGGGTCTGTCCCCTATATGCCCGGTGTGTCTGTGGGTGTTTGGTACACGTGTGTCGACATGTCTGAGGCTGAGTGCTCTTCCCAGGAGGAGGCTGTATTAGGGACACAAACGGCTGTGGGGGTGACCCTGTCGGCACCACCGACTCCTGATTGGGTAAATGTTTTGAATGCTAATGTGGCTCTTATTAGTAAGAGATTAGATAAGTCTGAGTCTCAGACCCAGGCATGGAAGAAATCTGTGGAGGATGTGTTATTACAAGTACAGGATCCCTCGGGGTCGCAAAAACGTACTTTTGCCCAGTTGGCAGACACTGGTACCGACCCGGACACTGATTCCAGTGTCGACTATAGTGATTCCAGATTATATCCAAAATTGGCAAAGAGCATTCAGTACATGAGGCGGTTAAAGATGTATTACATATCACTGAGGACCCTGCTGTTCCTGATAAAAGGGTCTGTATGTATAAGGAAAAGAAACCTGAGATAACATTTCCTCCCTCTCATGAATTGAACACTCTATTTGAAAAAGTCTGGGAAAGCCCTGACAGAAAGTTTCAGATTCCCAAAAGGATTCCGGTGGCTTATCCGTTTCCCTCTGAGGACAGGGAAAAGTGGGAGTCACCCCCCATTGTAGACAAGGCCTTATCAAGTTTGTCTAAAAAGGTGGCTCTCCCGTCACCTGGCACAGCAGCCCTTAAGGACCCTGCGGATCATAAGCAAGAAACTACGTTAAAATTAGAGATGAGCGGATTCGGTTTTACTCGGATTTACTCGATTCTCAAAACGGCATCTTATTGGCTGACGAATGTCATGTGTTTTGGATAGCCAATCAGATGCCGTTTTAAGATCCGAGTAAATCCGAGTAAAACCGAATCCGCTCATCTCTAGTTAAAATCCATTTATGCAACCACAGGTACGCTACTCAGACCTGTCATTGCATCTGCGTGGGTGAGTAGTGCTATGGAAAAGTGGGCAGATAACGTGTCATCTGATATAGATACCCTAGCATCCTCTTGACGCTGGGTTATATCAAGGACGCTGCAGCGTACCTAAAGGAAACTGCGAGAGATATTGGCCTTTTGGGATCAAAAGCCAATGCCATGGCAGTCTCAGCTAGGCGAGCATTGTGGATTCACCAATGGAATGCTGATGCTGACTCCAAGAAAAATAGGGAATCTCTACCATATAAAGGTGGTGCCTTATTTGGTGACGGCCTCGCTGATTTGGTATCTACGGCTACCGCGGGTAAGTCATCCTTTTTGCCTTATGTTCCTCCACAACAAAAGAAAACACACCACTATCAAATGCAGTCCTTTCGGCCCAATAAATACAGAAAAGGGCGAGGTTCTTCCTTCCTTGCTACTAGAGGAAGGGGAAGAGGTAAAAGATCACCAGCCTTGTCGGGTTCCCAGGAGCAGAAGACCTCCCCGGCTTCTGCCAATTCCACCGCATGACGCTAGGGCTCCTCTGCGGGAGTCCGCACCTTTGGGGGCACGTCTCAAACTCTTCAGTCAGTTCTGGTTTCATTCGGACCTGGACCCATGGGTTTTACAGATAGTATCCCAAGGGTACAAACTGGAGTTTCAAGACGTTCCCCCTCGCCGATTTTTCAAATCGGCCTTACCAGTTTCTCTTCCGGACAGGGAGGTAGTATGCGACGCAATACAAAAGTTGTGTCAAAATCAGGTCATTGTCATGGTTCCCCCGTCACAACAGGGAGAAGGCTTTTATTCAAGCCTGTTCATGGTCCCGAAGCAGGACGGCTCGTTCAGACCAATCCTAAACCTGAAATCCCTCAATTTCTACCTAAAAAAATTCAAGATGGAGTCTCTCCGAGCAGTGATCTCCAGCCTGGAGGAAGGGGAGTTTATGGTGTAGGTGGACATAAAGGATGCCTACTTACATGTTCCCATTTATCCTCCGCATCAGGCTTACCTGAGGTTTGCAATTCAGGATTGTCATTACCAATTTCAGACATTGCCGTTTGGTCTGTCCACGGCTCCGAGGATTTTCACCAAAGTAATGGCGCAAATTATGGTTCTCCTTCGCAAGCAAGGAGTCACGATTATCCCGTACTTGGACGATCTCCTGATAAAGGCGAGATCCAGGGACCAGTTGGTGCAAAACATTGTACTCTCCCTGACAGTTCTTCAACAACATGGTTGGATCCTAAACTTGCCAAAATCACAGTTGATTCCGACGACGCGGTTGTCGTTTTTGGAATTATACTGGACACAGAACTACAGATAGTTTTTCTTCCAGTGGAAAAAGCTCGGGAACTTCAGAGTCTGGTCAAACAAATTCTGAAACCAGCAAGAGTGTCAATCCATCAATGCACTCGGTTGCTGGGGAAGATGGTTGCGGCCTACGAGGCCATTCAGTTTGGCAGATTCCATGCCAGAGTGTTTCAGTGGGACCTGTTGGACAAGTGGTCCGGTCCGACCTGCACATGCACCGAAGGATAATCCTGTCTTCCAAGACCAGAATCTCACTCCTGTGGTGGCTGCACAGCTCTCACCTCCTAGAGGGGCGCAGTTTCGGGATCCAGGACTGGATCCTAGTAACCACGGATGCAAGTCTCCAAGGCTGGGGAGCAGTCACACAGGGGGAAAACTTCCAAGGAAGATGGTCAAGCCAGGAAACCTGTCTCCACATAAACGTTCTGGAGTTAAGGGCCATTTACAACGGTTTTCTACAAGCGGAACATCTTCTTCGCAATCTGCCCATACTGATCCAGTCGGACAATGTAACAGCAGTAGCGTACATAAACCGCCAGGGCGGAACAAAAAGCAGAGCGGCAATGGAAGAAGCCACAAAGGTTCTCCGCTGGGCGGAAAAGCATACAAGCGCTCTGTTGGCAATCTTCATTCCAGGAGTGGACAACTGGGAAGCAGACTTCCTCAGCAGACACGATCTCCATCCAGGAGAGTGGGGCCTCCATCAAGAGGTCTTCACAGAAGTGACAAGTCATTGGGGATTTCCTCAAATAGACATGATGGCATCTCGTCTCAACAAGAAGCTTCAGAGATATTGTTCCAGGTCGAGGGACCCTCAAGCAATAGCAGTGGATGCACTGGTGACACCATGGGTGTTTCAGTCGGTGTATGTATTCCCTCCACTTCCTCTCATTCCAAAGGTTCTAAAGATCATAAGAAGAACAAAGATTCAAGCGATCCTCATTGTCCCAAACTGGCCGAGTAGGGCTTGGTATCCAGATCTTCAGAAATTACTCATAGGATATCCCTGGCCTCTTCCTCTACGCGAGGACCTGTTACAGCAGGGCCGTGCGTGTATCAAGACTTACAGCGTCTACGTTTGACAGCATGGCGGTTGAACACCAAATCCTAGCCCGAAAGGGTATTCCCAGTGACGTCATTCCCACACTTATTCAGGCCAGGAAAGGAGTAACGTCTAAACATTACCACCGTATTTGGAGAAAATATGTTTCTTGGTGTGAATCCAAGAAGGCTCCTACGGAGGAATTTCAGCTAGTACGTTTTCTCCATTTTCTACAAACAGGTGTGGATGCGGGCCTAAAGTTGGGCTCAATTAAGGTGCAGATTTCAGCCTTATCGGTTTTCTTTTAAAAACAATTGGCCTCCCTTCCAGAAGTTCAGACTTTCGTGAAAAGTGTGTTGCATATCCAACCTCCATTTGTGCCCCCAGTGGCACCATGGGATCTTAACGTGGTGTTGCAGTTCCTTCAATCACATTGGTTTGAACCTTTACAGAAGGTGGGGTTGAAATTCCTCACTTGGAAAGTGGTCATTCTGTTGGCCTTGCCATCCGCAAGGCGGGTGTCTGAGTTAGCGGCCTTGTCTCACAAGAGCCCTTATTTGATCTTCCATGCTCGGGGGGACTCGGCATTGCAACTTTGCCGAGCAGCTACTTGGTCGGGTTCAAACACGTTTGCAAAATTCTACAAGTTTGATACCCTGGCTGAGGAGGACCTTGAGTTTGCTCATTCGGTGCTGCAGAGTCATCCTCACTCTCCCGCCCGTTTGGGAGCTTTGGTATAATCCCCATGCTCCTTACGGAGTTCCCAGCATCCACTAGGACGTCAGAGAAAATAAGAATTTACTCACCGGTAATTCTATTTCTCGTAGTCCGTAGTGGATGCTGGGCGCCCGTCCCAAGTGCGGACTCTCTGCAATACATTTAGATAGTTATTGCTTAACTTAAGGGTTATTGTTATGAGCCATCTGTTACTGAGGCTCAGTTGTTGTTCATACTGTTAACTGGGTATGGTTATCACAAGTTGTACAGTGTGATTGGTGTGGCTGGTATGAGTCTTACCCTGGATTCCAAATCCTTTCCTTGTTGTGTCAGCTCTTCTGGGCACAGTTTCCTTAACTGAGGTCTGGAGGAGGGGCATAGAGGGAGGAGCCAGTGCACACCAGATAGTATTAAATCTTTCTTTAGAGTGCCCAGTCTCCTGCGGAGCCCGCTATTCCCCATGGTCCTTACGGAGTCCCCAGCATCCACTACGGACTACGAGAAATAGAATTACCGGTGAGTAAATTCTTATTTTATATATATATATATATATATATATATATATATATATATATATATATATCCAATGTATTCGAGTGGCACTCCACGAGGACTTTCCAAGTCAAATAATCACAGAGACAGCGCTCTTATAGTAACGTTTCAGTTATATTAACTTTCGTCAGACCAACACATACAATACATTCACATACCTTTATACCTCACCAAACCCTCGTGTCCCGCGTCCCTTCGGTCCGATCAGCTGGCGGGGATGGATGACGTCATGGCACAGCGCCTGTGCAACGCGCTCACGTCCCACGCTGCATATCGGTTACCTTGGAGACGAAGACGCAGTGTGAATCATTGCTTAACAGTGCAATACATGTGATACATTTATCGTTTCCATCATAGCAGCATACTAGAAAACTTAATATTCATAAAAATACAATCTCCACCAGTATAAACACTAACAATAATATATACTAGTGTTTACATACAAAAATACACCAAAAGAGACAGAAAAAACATATTTGGATGCCTAGATTCACAGAAGCCCGTTTGTAGAAACCTCAAGAGAAACAATATAGTGGCAACTGTTCATTGAGGCCACCTGGAGTCACCGTATTGAGACGATGAATCCATCTAGCCTCACGTTGTAATAGCAATTTATTTCTATTACCTCCTCGAATGTTATCAGGTTGCTGATCTATGATTTTATACTTCAGACTTGACAGATTGTGTTTAAATCTAGCAAAGTGGCGTGCCACTGGCTGTGCTTGACTCTCTCCCCCCAGTGCCGCTCTAATAGAAGACCTGTGCATGGCCATTCTTTCTCGAAACTGTCGCGTCGTCTTACCAATATAGAACAACCCGCAGGGACAACGTATATAATAGATGACATGAGTACTTGTACATGTCAAAATTTTATCTATTTTCACGAATTTCCCTGAATGTGGGTGTGAAAAGCCAGGTCCTACTTCCATATAGCTGCAAGTGGTGCAGCCTATGCACTTGTAGCAACCTGGCTTTTTGGTTAAGAATGTCCGGATTGGGCTGGGTTTAAACCCAGAAATATCATTATGTACCAAATAATCTTTAAGGTTTCTGTTTCTATAACTTGGTAACAACTTTTTGTGTTTCAATATCCCCAGATCTTTATCTGTGGAGACCACCGGCCAAGTACCCCTAGCATGTTTATTAATTTCTTTGCTAACCACAGACCATCTCTGTACAAATGGAATTTTGTTCTGCATCATATCTGGATTTTTATCTGGATGGTGCAATAAAGTATCTCTATCAATGCCCATTACCTTATTTTTAGTCCTCATTAATTCATCCCAGTTATACCCCCTCTTGCTAAATCTCACGGCCATTTCATCGATCTCGGATTCGGTCCGCACTGGATCATCCGAGATCCTGTGGACCCTGAGGAACTGAGAGTAAGGTAGACTGTACTTAGTTGATGGTGGGTGAAAACTGGCTGCATGTAAAAGAGTATTTTTATCTGTGGGCTTCTTATATAAATTGGTGTGAATTCGGCCCTTATCAATTGAAATATTTACATCCAAATAATTAACCCTTGTCTTACTAACGCTAGCCGTCAATCCTTGTTGTGTCAGCTCTTCTGGGCACAGTTTCCTTAACTGAGGTCTGGAGGAGGGGCATAGAGGGAGGAGCCAGTGCACACCAGATAGTATTAAATCTTTCTTTAGAGTGCCCAGTCTCCTGCGGAGCCCGCTATTCCCCATGGTCCTTACGGAGTCCCCAGCATCCACTACGGACTACGAGAAATAGAATTACCGGTGAGTAAATTCTTATTTTATATATATATATATATATATATATATATATATATAAAATCGAACAAATAGAGGTGGCAATCGCAGACTTTGGGAGAAAATCAAGCTGGTGTAAATAAAGTCAACATTTCGGGGACATGCTACCCTTCATCAGGTTCCTAATCTACCATTTATAAATTATATGTGTGCAAGTGTCTTGAGAAAGGTTGATAGGGGGGCCCCGGAGAAATACTTGTACCGGTCCCCAAAATTTATGTTGCCAGCCCTGACTGTATCTACTCTACTGCATCATGTAGTGATCACTGCATTATGTCTGACTGATTATCTACTGCCATATCAGTTGATGTATTACTCTTGATTACTTACTATTATTATTTTGTTGCATTTCAGTTTTTTACAGGTTAGATTAAGTAATGTGCAATTGGGTTAATAGCAATTATTTTTTTTATTTATAAGAATTTTATTTTTACGTTTTTCAGAACTAACTATTTATCCAAAGACTATGGGGGGCCTGCGAGAAGCAGGAAGTGTGATACGTTGTGTGAGCTCTCCCATTTTTTTAAAATGGTGATCATTTACACGGCAAAACCACCCTGGTTTTGCTGTGTAAATGATTGCCTCTTTAAAAAAATGTTGGATCTCGCACTTTATGCTTCTTGCAGGCTATTATATTCCCCTCTACATAACTGTTGATCATTATGCAGATGTATATATTATGGTCCTAAAAAAGAAATCTATACTTTATATTTCAGGATCTACTTCAAAGCTTATTTGCCTGCAAGAACAAAGCGGTGACATATTTAAAGAGAGATCTGCCCTTTGCAGTACATCTGTCCCTGTGAAAGGAATAACAAATTTAGGCAACACCTGTTTCTTTAATGCCGTCATGCAGGTAAGGACTTTTTTTCTAATCATACAATGGGAGGCAGTCAATTGACCTCCTGTCGGGATCCCGGCGGTCAGGATACCGACGCCAGAATCCCGATCCAGCTGAAATACCGGCGGTTGGAGTCCTGACCGCCGGCTGGTTACCCCTCTTGGGTGGTGGTCCATGCCACCACCCACCGGGCTCGAAGTGTGGCGAGTGTAGCAAGCTCGTGAGGGGACACGCTGAGCTCGCCGCCAGGGATCCCGGTGTCTGTCTATTGACCGCCTGAGTCCCGCCCGCCGGGATCTCGTACTGATCCCCATGCAATGTAAGGTGATTATTGCTGGTATCCTATTAGGTGCAACCCTTTTTTTGGCAGATAAAAACTGCAATTTTTGACTGATAGTCATTATTGCACTATTCAATTATAGGCCGTTTTTATCATCTGAAAAAGGACCCACAATTGTGCAATAACACATGGGATAAGGGATAAGGTCCCTATCCTATGTGTTATCGCAGCTCCAACTGAGGCACCCGAAGCATTATACCCAATAAGTGCCGCTTATCGGGGCTAATTGGATAGCCCCAGCTGAATCCATACGCTTCAGTAAATCACCGCAACTAATTGGATACCGGCTTCTGTATGAATTCTATATGTCTAAGCGCCAGATTGTACATAAAATTTAAAGCCGTGCAGATGGATTAATAAGAATGTACAGCAGCACATAACTGGCCTAAGAGCATATCACAATCTAAAAAACGAAAGGGATAAGATATAAGATAATTTAAACATTTATTGTTCACCATAAAACATAACTATAAAACCTATTTATAAAAAGTGGCACACATTTACATCTATGTAAATATGTATATGCAATTGCGGTCGAATTGCCGCAAATGTCGAAAAAACGTGGCATTTTCGACAGTAAAAATGGATTTGACAATGCAATACAGTACTTTTCGACAAAAAACCTGCCGTTTCAGATTCGACTTTTGACAAATCGACATTTCTCAAATTCGACATGTCTGCAATGGTAAAAATGCGGCTTTTCGACAAAAGTATATTCAATTGAATAATGTCGATTCGACAACAGTGCTTTTCGACAGTCATTTCGTCAATTTCATTCCGCCTCACTTTGCTGGCGAGAGCTGATTAAAAAGTTTTAAAACATGTATTTTTTTTTTTTTGCTTTTTGGATTGCTACTAGCATATTTATTTATATTTGAAGGGATTATCTACTTTATTATTTAATTGATTTTTAAAAAGAATATTTTTTTCTTCACTCTGCTGAGGGAAATGTACCCATGATTTCACAGTTTTACCCAGGATACACTTCTGCAAAGCCACTCTAGTATTGGACCAGTTTACCCCACTCTACCATGGACGTCCTACTTGTGATGTGGACCTGAACCACCGCCATGTTAGTCACTCTTTCAGGTGAGATGTATTGTCCAAAACTCCATCTTGTCTGAGTAACCTGTGTATATGCGCAGTGTTGCTGGGACCTTTTGTTCTTTCCCAGGGTGGAGTAAACGCTCTCAAATTACCTCCTCATTCTCTTCCACAGGTCTTGCGGAGTATCCTTCCCGATTTGCAGGAACCAGCCTGGATATCAAGGGACACGACAGTTCCCCTGCTGTACCATGGGTGACCTAGTTGTGATGTGGACCTGAACCTCCGCCATGTAGCAGACACCCCCCCCTCAGGTGAGATGTATTGCCCAAAACTCCCTCTTGTCCAAGTAACCCAGGCATGTCCCAACTGCGGCCCTCCGGCATTTGCAAAACTGCATATCCAATCATGCCCTGACACAGCAATGCTTACACTGTGTCAGGGCATGCTTGGATGTGTAGTTTCTCAAGTGCCGGAGGGTTGCATTTGGGACAAAGGCCGATGTAACCTGCTTGTTTGCAAGTGTTGCTTGTACCTTGTCTTTGGATGACACAATACTATTCTCTTCCACAGGTCTTGCGGAGTATCCTTCCCGATTTGCAGGAACCAGCCTGGATGTCAAGGGACACGACAGTTCCCCTGCTGTACCATGGGCGACCTACCACAATAACACTGCATCTCTGAAACGCCATATTTTACATTTTATTTACTAATAATTTAAAGAAAACACACAAAACTTCTAATTTTAACAATTTATTGAAGAATTATAATTGTATTTTATTTTTGATAAAAAAATAAAATGTAATAAAACAAAAAAAGTAGTGTTTGTTCTTCTTTACATTATTTTCTTTTGTAGATATCTGGGGGGAAAAATAAATTCCATATTAAGTAAAGACACTAATGATGTCATGTTCATTCCTTTCCCAAGAACATTTGTGGAACCACACAGTTGCTGGACTGTGTTGTTGCCCAGGGTCAGACGGTCCAAAGTGGCAGAGTCAAGACAGTGGTCAGCACTTTGACACGGCTGCACTTGTGGATCCACACAGTCCAGCATGACCCATTGCTGGACTGTGTTGTTCCCCAGGGTCAGACGGTCCAAAGTGGCAGAGTCAAGACAGTGGTTAGCACTTTGACACGGCTGCACTTGTGGAACCACACAGTCCAGCATGACCCATTGCTGGACTGTGTTGTTCCCCAGGGTCAGACGGTCCAAAGTTTCTGGAATATATACTAGAATCATCGCTTTACTCACCTTGGTACGCACAACACATCTACGCCATCCACTTCAATTTTTCAACCAATCCTATGAAGAAGCAAAAAACAAACACTAGTGAATAGTAAATTCACACTACAGTGAAAGCCTAATTTACACCAAATCAAAAGGGAGTTTTTTGGTATAAAAAAAAAAAGTGGTATCAGAATAGCTCTTTGGCCCATCATGTATGTAACCACAAGGAGCTTTCATCAGTTACCACACACGCCCGCATACATGCCCGCGCATGTATGCCTAGACATAGCTCCTTGGTAGTATCCGGTCGGGGGTGGGGGAGCCCAACACAAATTTAAAACAATAGTAAGAAAAAAAAAACTAATGGGAGGGGGAGAAAGGGAAACATGGAAAACATAAATAGTAAATAATAAAACAATACGACCGGGCTTATGGTGGTTGTTGTCCGTCCGGATCCTCTTCTTCCTCCTGATGTGGCGTTGATGCCCTGGGCGGCTGTGGAGTGCGTTGAATTGGCCTCGGTGGCCGTGCTGGTGTAGATGATGCGGCCGGTGTTGGTGGTGGAGGCATCTGGTAGGTGGGGTACATCCCTGTATATCCTTGGTACAGCTGTGACCGTCCATACCAGGATGGTGGTGGAGGAAGGGCAGGAGGCGTCCGTGTGGCTTGTGATGGCGGATGTGGTGGTTCACCAGCGTGTTGATGAGCTAGCTCTGGGAGCTTATCGTACATCATCTGCAGCGTGGTTGCGATGATCTGTTGGCTGGCTGCCGAATGTCGTTGGCTCTCCGACATGTTGTCAACGCTGTATGCCAGCCATGATGTGTTATCCACCAGCCGGTTGATGGATGTGGCCAGAACTTGAAGGATGTCCATAGTCTCCCTGTGATCTTCTCGTCTGGTCTTTTGCGTTTCTGCCGTGCTGTCGGCAAGAGCCTTTTGCATTTCAACCAAACCGTTTGCCATCTTCTCCATTGTCTTCTCAATGGCGTCCAGTCTGGTTTCAACGACATGCGTGTAATTATCCTGGCGGGCAGTTATCTCTGCTGCCAGGGTGTGTACCCTCTGAACATTTGAGGGATCCTGCCCTTCCTGTACGTCTGCCACCAATTGCATTTGTAAAGCTGAAAAGAAAATTAGAAATTAGTATACACATTCATACATTTGTTTGAAGGTTCACAATTTGATAATTACTCACACAGGGATGTAGAAACAGCGGGCTGCTGCACTTCCACCTCGTCTTCCGACTCATCCTGTAAGAGATCCAGCCTGAAGTAGGGACCAATCCCCGACGCAAGTCCGCTGCTGGTCCGTGGCACCTCTGTTTGCAAAAGAAGAAGAAGAAAAAAACAATAAAATGAATAAACTATACAAAAATGTTGACCCCCCCCTCCCCCCCACACCAAAAAAAAAAACAACCAAAAAATAAAAACCTTTTCCATCCGGTGGTGCCGCTGCTCCAGGAGCTTCACTTCAGTTCTGGAGACTTTTCAAGGGTATGGCTGGATACGTCTGCACGGCTATCTTCAAACCCTAGAAAAGTCTAGTCCATTAACCCTGTTGACTCAAACAGTTCGGGTGATGGGTCCACAAGGGTAGTGTCTTGTTGAGGCTCTTGTGTCACAGTCCCAGAGCTCCTGGAGAGATGACAAGCTGGTGATGGCCTGCGCGCAGGAGATGGTCTGCGCGCTGACGATGTCTGGCGCGCAGGTGACTTTCTGCGCGCTGATGACATCTGGCTGACGATGTGTGGCGCGCAGGTGATGGTCTGCGCGCTGCTGATGCTTGCTGCGCAGTTGATGGTCCGCGCACTGCTGCCGATGCCTGCTGCGCAGGTGATGGTCCGCGCACTTCTGCCGATGTCCTGCGCGCAGGTGATGTCCTCTGGGCAGGCGTGTCTGGGGGAAAGAACAAACACATTAGCAAATAAAAAAAAAACATTTAGTACAGCTCATCTGAATGTATTCATACCATCAGACCTCCTTTTGGACTGCTTGTCTTCCGCCGTCTTCCGTCTTCTGGGCGGTTCTTCCTCCTCGGGAAAGCCAGCAGGACGGCTGGAGTCCACACCTCCACGAACTCCTTGGACCATGACAGGGTTCATGCGCCTTTTAATAACTTGCTCCCAGGGCAGCCACTTCAAATTGAGAGCCGGAGCACCTCCCGTAGCTGTCTCATGTCGGCGCTGAATCCCCATCTTCTTCTTGGTCTGTCTGCGGCAATCACTGTACCGCTTCATGCAGTTTCTGGTGCTCCGGCGGTTTCCAGATACTGCAGTGACTTGTCTCGCGATGGCATTCCAGATGTTTCGCTTTGTCTTAGCTGCTGTGGTCTGTGCCCTTGGTCCATACAGAACGTCGTAGGACCTGTAGACGCCATCCACTAGGGCACAGTTTTACGCCTCAGTGTATCTGGGTCCACGCGGCTTCTTCTGTCCTGCGTCTTCACCAGAGGATTCCTCCTCCGACTGATCCTCTGGCTGGCTTCTTGCCTTTAGGGATAAAAAAAACATGCAATTAATATGATCGGTATGTACCTGTGAGTGTGTCACTATCCCTGGCAGTGCGCAAAGATACCTGTAGGTGTGCATGGCAGTGCGCAAACTAGGGTGTGTCAAGTTGGATGCTATTGTGTCTGCAGGTGTTGTCAGTATTTACCTTTCTAGGCCTTTTCTTTTTTTTCGCTTTTCCCTTTGGTCCCTTGACGACCGCGGCTGGTCACTGGATGCCTGTTCGGTCGTATCCTCCTCCTGGGTCGGCTCCCACTCCTCATTGCTGTGCAGGGAAAATTCTTCTGAGGGGTGGGGGGAAGGGGGGGACCGGGGCCGCTTGTCCCTGGACATCTCTGTTGTAAAAATAAAAATTATTTTTACAAATTTAACACACATTACATAATTACATGCAACCACACGTCATGTTGCTGGGACCCCAGTGCTCAAGCAGGACCAAACACACATAAAAAAATTGAAAAATTAAAAAATCTCAGCCAAAAACCCCGTACAAGCATCCCTGCACATGCTGGAGGTCAACCAGTGCTAAAAAAGGAGCCAAAAAATATATTTTGCAAACAAATGACAGCACATGTCGACCACATGGAAGATACCGACACGCTCAAAGTCACCCCAGACAAGCCAAAAAGCATCCCTGCACATGCTGGAGATACACCAGTGCTAAAGTAGGAGCAAAAAAACGTGTTTGGCAAACAAACGACAGCACATGTCGACCACATGGAAGATACCGACACGCTCAAAGTCACCCCAAACAAGCCAAAAAGCATCCCTGCACATGCTGGAGGTACACCAATGCAAAAGCATGACCCAAAAAACATTTCATGGAAAAAAAAACGTGAAAAACTACCCCCAAACACAAAACTCCAAAAAAAACATGCAGCGATACAAGCAGGACCTGCAGCATTCCAAACAGGACCTATATACACATACCTGCACACATATACATACCCCAAAGCAACGCCACATGTACACCTCATGGCACCCCCCCCCCCACCACCACCACCACCACCCAAACATTACATACGGCACTTATACCTCATTCAAAACAGTAGCCAAGCACTCAGAACAACACCCATACACTACACAAACACATACATGCAACGCCAGACCACATGTGGTACTTACCTACAAATGTAGAAATCGCTCCAAAAACGACTCTTCTCCGGGGTAACAGGTATCCTGTCCGTCCTGGATTAAAGCCTGCTGGGTGTACA
Source organism: Pseudophryne corroboree (assembly GCF_028390025.1). Taxonomy (NCBI): domain Eukaryota; kingdom Metazoa; phylum Chordata; class Amphibia; order Anura; family Myobatrachidae; genus Pseudophryne; species Pseudophryne corroboree. The sequence continues at coordinate 466,630,758 of NC_086447.1, read as the reverse complement.
AACGATACCACAGCAAAGAAACCCACTTTGATCGCACTGCAACACCTCCACTCCACACTGCAGGGTCACAAAATGGCTGCGGAGCACGCAGCAAACAAGCCCTATATAGTGCTCCAAACGGCGGGAAGTCGAATCCAGGACGCCCACTACTCGTCGATTGGTCCGTTATTCGACAAGGGGAGTGTCGAATCAGTTATGTATTGAATATGTCGAATTCATGGTCCCTTGTGGAGGGTTTCGGCTGTCGAGTAGTGTCGAATTCTAAAACGGTCGAAAAAAATCGCAATTCGTCTGGAATTGCATAAACCCTATAGGCGAATAAGCAGTTAGTTTGTTTTAATACTGTGTTAGGCCTTTAGGCCAATTTTGTACTGTATATTCTTATTTATATTTCTCTGACGTCCTAGTGGATGCTGGGAACTCCGTAAGGACCATGGGGAATAGCGGCTCCGCAGGAGACAGGGCACATCTAAACAAAGCTTTAGGATCACCTGGTGTGCACTGGCTCCTCCCCCTATGACCCTCCTCCAAGCCTCAGTTAGATTTTCTGTGCCCGACGAGAAGGGTGCACACTAGGGGCTCTCCTGAGCTCTTTGTGAAAGTTTTAGTTTAGGTTTATTATTTTCAGTGAGACCTGCTGGCAACAGGCTCACTGCATCGAGGGACTAAGGGGAGAAGAAGCGAACTCACCTGCGTGCAGAGTGGATTGGGCTTCTTAGGCTACTGGACATTAGCTCCAGAGGGACGATCACAGGTTCAGCCTGGATGGGTCACCGGAGCCGCGCCGCCGCCCCCCTTACAGAGCCAGAAGAGCGAAGAGGTCCGGAAAAATCGGCGGCAGAAGACTTTCCTGTCTTCAGATAAAGGTAGGCGCACAGCACCGCAGCTGTGCGCCATTGCTCTCAGCACACTTCACACTCCGGTCACTGAGGGTGCAGGGCGCTGGGGGGGCAGCGCCCTGAGACGCAATAAATCGATAGAAAACCTTTTATGGCTAAAATAAATGCATCACATATAACTCCTGGGCTATATGGATGCATTTAACCCCTGCCAAAACATACAAGAAAACGGATGATAAGGACGCCGAGAAAGGGGCGGAGCCTATCTCCTCAGCACACTGGCGCCATTTTCCCTCACAGCTCAGTTGGAGGGAAGCTCCCTGGCTCTCCCCTGCAGTCACTACACTACAGAAAGGGGTTAAAAAAGAGAGGGGGGCACAAATTAGGCGCAGTATAAACAATACAGCAGCTATAAAGGGAAAAACACTTATATAAGGTTATCCCTGTATATATATAGCGCTCTGGTGTGTGCTGGCAAACTCTCCCTCTGTCTCCCCAAAGGGCTAGTGGGGTCCTGTCCTCTATCAGAGCATTCCCTGTGTGTGTGCTGTGTGTCGGTACGTTTGTGTCGACATGTATGAGGAGAAAAATGATGAGGAGACGGAGTAGAGTGTCTGTAATAGTGTTGTCACCCCCTGGGGGGTCGACACCTGAGTGGATGTACTGTTGAAATTGCGTGACAGTGTCAGCTTTGTATAAAAGACAGTGGTTGACATGAGACAGCCGGCTACTCAGCTTGTGCATGTCCAGACGTCTCATACAGGGGCTCTAAAGCGCCCGTTACCTCAAATACAGACGCCAACACGGATACTGACTCCTGTGTCGACGGTGAAGAGACAACCGTGATTTCCAATAGGGCCACACATTGCATGATTGAGGCAATGGAAAAAGTTTACACTCTTCTGATAATATAAATACCACCAAAAAAAGGGGTATTATGTTTGGTGAGGAAAAACTTCCTGTAGTTTTCCTGAATCTGAGAAATAAAATGAGGTGTGTGATGATGCGTGGGTTTCCCCCCGATAACAATTGATAATTTCTAAAAAGTTATTGGCAGTATACCTTTTCCCGCCAGAGGTTAGGGTGCGTTGGGAAACACCCCCTAGGGGGGATAAGGCGCTCACACGCTTGTAAGAACAAGGGTTCTACCCTCTCTGGAGATGGCCGCCCTTAGGGATCCTGCTGATAGAAAGCAGGAGGGTATCCTAAAATGTATTTACACACATACTGGTGTTATACTGCGACCAGCAATCGCCTCAGCCTGGATGTGCAGTGCTGGGTTGGCGTGGTCGGATTCCCTGACTGGAAATTTGATATCCTAGATAAGGACAGTATATTATTGCCTATAGAGCAATTAAAAGATGCATTTCTATATATGCATGATGCACAGCGGAATATTTGCCGACTGGCATCAAGTATAAGTGCGTTGTCCAATTATACCAGTAAAGTGGTCAGGTGATGCGGATTCCAAACGGCATTTGGAAGTATTGCCTTAACAAAAAAGGGGATGTACCCCAGGTCGCCTCTCAAAATAAGACGCCGTATTATCAGGCGCAGTCCTGGTTGGCAAGCGGACAAAAGGGTTCCTCTTTTCTGCTCGTGACAGAGGGAGAGGAAAATGGCTGCAGAGATCAGCCAGTTCCAAGGAACAGAAACTCTTTTCCGCCTCTGCCAAGCCCTCAGTATGACGCTAGGGCTTTACAAGTTCAGGCACGGTGGGGTCCCGTTCTCAATGAATTTCAGTGCGCAGTGGGCTCACTCGCAAGTAGACCCCTGGATCCTTCAGGTAATATTTCAGGGGTACAAATTGGAATTCGAGACGTATCCCCCTCGCCGTTTCCAAAGGTCTGTTTTACCGACGTCTCCCGCTGACAGGGAGGCAGTTTTGGAAACCATTCACAAGCTGTATTCCCAGCAGGTGATAATCAAGATACCCCTCCTGCAACAGGGAACGGGGTATTATTCCACACTATTGTGGTACCGAAGCCAGACGGCTCGGTGAGACCGATTTTAAAATCTAAAATCTAAAATCTTTGAACACTTGCATACAGAGGTTCAAATTCAAAATTGAGTCACTCAGAGCAGTGATTGCAAACCTGGAAGAAGGGGACTACATGATGTCTCGGGACATCAAGGATGCTTACCTTCATGTCAAAATTTACCCTTCTCACCAAGGGTATTTCAGGTTATGGTACAAAACTGTCACTATCAGTTCGGACGCTGCCGTAGGGATGGTCCACGGCACCCCGGGTCTTTACCAAGGTAATGGCCGAAATGATATCCCTTCGAAGGAAGGAAATTTTAGTTATCCCTTACTTGGACGATTCCCTGATAAGGGTATGATCCTGGGAACACTTGGAAGTCGGTGTAGCACTATCTCAGGTAGTGTTGCGGCAACACGATTGGATTCTCAATATTCCAAAATCGCAGCTGGTTCCGACGACTTGTCTTCTGTTCCTAGGGATGATCCTGGACACAGTCCAGAAAGAAGGTGTTTCTCCCGGAGGAGAAAGCCAGGGAGTTATCCGAGCTAGTCAGGAACCTCCTAAAACCGAACCAAGTCTTAGTGCTTCAATGCACAAGGGTTCTGGGTAAAAATGGTGGCTTCCTACGAAGCAATCCCATTCGGCAGATTCCACGCAAGACTTTCCAGTGGAACCTACTGGACAAATGGTCCGGGTCGCATCTTCAGATGCTTCAGCGGATAACCCTGTCACCGGGGACAAGGGTATCCCTCCTGTGGTGGTTGCAGAGTGCTCATCTTCTAGAGGGCCGCAGATTCGGCATTCGGGACTGGGTCGTGGTGGCCACGGATGCCAGCCTGCGAGGCTGGGGAGCAGTCACACAGGGAAGGAATTTCCAGGGCTTATGGTCAAGCCTGGAGACATCTCTTCATATAAACATTCTGGAACTAAGGGCCATTTACAATGCCCTAAGTCAAGCGAAACCCCTGCTTCAGGGTCAGGCGGTATTGATCCAATCGGACAACATCACGTCAGTCGCCCACGTAAACAGACAGGGCGGCACGGGAAGCAGGGGGGCAATGGCAGAAGCTGCAAGGATTCTTCGCTGGGCGGAAGATCATGTGATAGCACTGTCAGCAGTGTTCATTCCGGGAGTGGACAACTGGGAAGCAGACTTCCTCAGCAGACACGATCTACACCCGGGAGAGTGGGGACTTCATCCAGAAGTCTTCCACATGATTGTGAACCGTTGGGAAAAACCAAAGGTGGATATGATGGCGTCCCGCCTCAACAAAAAACTGGACAGGTATTGCGCCAGGTCAAGAGACCCTCAGGCAATAGCTGTGGACGCTCTGGTAACACCGTGGGTGTTCCAGTCAGTGTATGTGTTCCCTCCTCTGCCTCTCATACCAAAAGTACTGAGAATTATACGGCAAAGGGGAGTAAGAACGATACTCGTGGCTCCGGATTGGCCAAGAAGAACTTGGTATCCGGAACTTCAAGAGATGCTCACGGACGAACCGTGGCCTCTACCTCTAAGAAGGGACCTGCTCCAGCAGGGGCCTTGTTTGTTCCAAGACTTACCGCGGCTGCGTTTGACGGCTTGGTGGTTGAACGCCGGATCCTGAAGGAAAAAGGCATTCCAGATGAAGTCATCCCTACCCTGGTCAAGGCCAGGAAGGACGTAACCGCAAAACATTATCACCGCATTTGGCGAAAATGTGTTGCGTGGTGGGAGGCCAAGAAGGCCCCTACAGAGGAATTTCAACTGGGTCGTTTCCTCCATTTCCTGCAAACAGGACTGTCTATGGGCCTAAAATTAGGGTCCATTAAGGTTCAATTTTCGGCCCTGTCGATTTTCTTCCAAAAGGAACTGGCTTCAGTGCCTGAAGTTCAGACATTTGTAAAAAGGGGTACTGCATATACAGCCTCCTTTTGTGCCTCCAGTGGCACCTTGGGATCTCAATGTTGTGTTGAGTTTCCTAAAGTCACATTGGTTTGAACCACTCACCACTGTGGACTTAAAATATCTCACATGGAAGGTGACGATGCTGTTAGCCCTGGCTTCAGCCAGGCGTGTGTCAGAATTGGCGGCTTTATCATATAAAAGCCCTTATTTAATATTTCATTCTGACAGGGCAGAATTGAGGACTTGTCCTCAATTTCTACCTAAGGTGGTTTCTGCATTTCACATGAAGCAACCTATTGTGGTACCTGCGGCTACTAAGGACTTGGAGGATTCCAAGTTGCTTGACGTGGTCAGGGCCCTGTAAATATATGTTTCCAGGACGGCTGGAGTCAGAAAATCTGACTCGCTGTTTATCCTGTATGCACCCATCAAACTGGGTGCTCCTGCTTCTAAGCAGACGATTGCTCGTTAGATTTGTAGTACAATTCAGCTTGCACATTCTGTGGCAGGCCTGCCACAGCCAAAAATCTTTAAATGCCCACTCCACAAGGAAGGTGGGCTCATCTTGGGCAGCTGCCCGAGGGGTCTCGGCTTTACAACTTTGCCGAGCAGTTACTTGGTCAGGAGCAAATACGTTTGTAAAATTCTACAAATTTGATACCCTGGCTGAGGAGGACCTGGAGTTCTCTCATTCGGTGCTGCAGAGTCATCCGCACTCTCCCGCCCGTTTGGGAGCTTTGGTATAATCCCCATGGTCCTTACGGAGTTCCCAGCATCCACTAGGACGTCAGAGAAAATAAGAATTTACTTACCGATAATTCTATTTCTCGTAGTCCGTAGTGGATGCTGGGCGCCCATCCCAAGTGCGGATTGTCTGCAATACTGGTACATAATTATTGTTACCAAAAAATTCGGGTTATTGTTGTAGTGAGCCATCTTTTATAGAGGCTTCTCTATTATCATGCTGTTAACTGGGTTCAGATCACAAGTTGTACAGTGTGATTGGTGTGGCTGGTATGAGTCTTACCCGGGATTCAAAATCCTTCCTTATTGTGTACGCTCGTCCGGGCACAGTATCCTAACTGAGGCTTGGAGGAGGGTCATAGGGGGAGGAGCCAGTGCACACCAGGTGATCCTAAAGCTTTCTTTAGATGTGCCCTGTCTCCTGCGGAGCCGCTATTCCCCATGGTCCTTACGGAGTTCCCAGCATCCACTACGGACTACGAGAAATAGAATTATCGGTAAGTAAATTCTTATTTTATGTTCTATTTGTGGAGACTGACTCCTTCTACACGTGTGCCTTGGTAGACACATTCTGAGCACTGCCCGATTGGTATATAACTTGTTATAATACCCTACACTTGAATTGGACTTTATTTTTAAATATATACAGAAGAATTAATTTTTGGGTGAATTTGCATATATCTTCATCTCTGTATTTAGTTGTGTCATATAACCAGAAGATGGTAGAAAGTATCAAGGTTGAAAATTAGGAAGTTAATACCAGACGTTCCATTGGATGTCGTCACCAGGTTGTATTCTGTTTTTTTGTGAAGTTTTATTTATTTTCCATGGTGGCATTGACTTATACCAGAAGTGTTACGAAAGAAAGAAAGAAGTGTAGTTGTTTAAGATTGGCACTGGACGTAAAATGTGTACAATTACAGTAGGTAAGGAGCCAGAGCCCAGCCAGCCCAGTCATCCATGGCATGCCCCTCTTCATTCTTTCTAACTGGTTCATAGAGAGGTGTGAGAGCATCTTCTGCATCGCGGTCAGTGGGGACGACCAACTGTGCCTTTCTCAGATCTTGAACTCTGTTCTGTGGGCCTTCCGTCTTCAGCAGATTAACTCATATACGTCGAATTGAATGTCTACTACTCCTGGTTTATTCCTGATGATTTGGAGATCCTCAAAGTCGTAGGCATCCTGTCATTCCCAGCGCCTCCTCACCAAGACAGGCACTTTGAAGTGCCCTGCTATACGGGGTAACTAGGACTTCATGGTATCTCTAGAGTTGAAAGTGATGGAGAAGATCTTTAGGCTGTATCACAAGTGCTTTGAAAGTTGTAAGAGGCTCTTTGTGCTGGAGCTGTGTGGGAACCCCAGGGATCCCTGAATTTAGTATCTAGACTGCCGCTTGCTGTACATGCCTCACAGGTTTATGGTACACTTGCACGATTCACTGGAGAACTGGACATGCTGCTGGGGCTTTTTATCTGCCATACTGCCTCCTGCCCCAGGTTTATGTCAGCAAGCAAGAGCAGATCAGGGTGGGACTTCTACTTGTGGAGTTGAAAGAGAAGAATGATTATATCAACAAGTACAAAAGAAAAGCTGCCAATTGAGTGCTCAAGGGCGGAGGTAAAGCTGACAGGGGGAGGGCTCAGGGGATGAGGTACACTTGGATAGAAAGCAAGTCATTTTGTTGTAGGCACTGATATCCCAGAGCTGTTAGAGAAGAGGTGTGGAAGGTAAAGATGTTTCATTAACAATATGTGCACTTGGCAACACTTTTTTCTCTTACGTCCTAGGGGATACTGGGAATCCATTTAGTACCATGAGGTATAGACGGGTCCACTAGGAGCCATGGGCACTATAGAAGTTTGATTAGGTGTGCTGGCTCCTCCCTCTATGCCCCTCCTACCAGACTCAGTTTAGAAAATGTGCCCAGAGGAGCCGGTCACATCTCTGGAAGTTCCTGAAGAGTTTTCTGCATTTATTTTCTGAGTTTGTTATTTTCAGGCAGGACTGAATGGCACCAGCCTGCCTGCTTTGTGGGACTTGGGGGGGGGGGGGGGGGCCCAACCTCTCTCAGGGATAATGGTCCTGTTCCCCGCTGACAGGAAGCTAGCTCCTGAGGGAACCCCACCAAGTCCCACCACGGCAAGCGTACATTCCCGCAGCACGCCGCCACCCCTAACAGAGCCAGAAAAATAAAGAATGGTGAGTACTAAGCTGGCATCCCGGTTAGTGGGTCACCAGCCATTATGGCGGCATGAGGATACGGAGACACACAGCTTCGCGTCTCCCGACTGTGTACAGACACAGACGCTGAACAGCGGACACAGTACCCAGACTGGAAACAAAGCCATAAAAGGAGTCTGTCTCCATTTTATGCACATAGACACATACAGCCAGTATAAAGAAGAGCTGGAAGACAATGCGCCATTGAAGAGGCGGGGCTTCACTGTGAGTGGATCCACCAGCTCACAGGCGCTATTTTCCCTACTGCAGCTGACACAGACGCTAACTGACAGGGACGCGTAGCTCCTTCGGAGAGACCTCAGATTACCTCAGCGGTACCAGGTGGTCATAGCAGGGGGGAGCGATTATTAGTGTACTAAATCCCTAATCTAGGTACTTAGTCTGCGACGTAGCTAAGCTTGTCATTAGCCATAAGGGCGCCGTGTGCTGGTTCCATACTCTCTCTGTGTCTCCCTGGAAGGGCTCTTTGTGGGTTAATTGTGCATTTAACCTTTTCCTCTGTGTGTGTGTGTGTGTGTGTGTGTGTGTGTGTGTGTGTGTGTGTGTGTGTGTGCTGTCACTGTTACAGTATGTCAGGCAAAGAGTGTGTTTCTCCAGGGGGTTCACTAGTGCATACTCAGTGTAGTATCCCTTCCCAGGCTAGTGGGGCAGAACCAGCATGGCTGGACTCCATTAGGGGAATGATTTCTTCCATTTCTAATAAGTTATCTCGGAATGAGAAAGAGACGCAAGACAATCTATGACTGATTTTATTAAAAAAGACTCAGTACCCAAACCAGCGTCTCAGTCCCATGCCATATGTCCGCAAAAACATACTTTGGCCCATATCCTGCAGTCTGACTCTGATGATGAGGGGTAAGAAATGGAGGAGGGTGAGGTGGGGGAGGGTACTCCGTCGCAGGGAATAGATGCTCTCATAGAAGCTATCAGAGAAGTTCTGAATATCCCTGACAAGGTGACAGAGGAGAGTGAGGAATCTTATTTTAATATAAAGAAGAAATTCTCAGCCACGTTTCCTGTGTCAAAGGAACCAAAGTTTGAAGAACCGTGGGTTAATCCTGATAAGAAATTTCAAATCCCTAAACGGTTGTTATCATCTTTTCCTTTTCCTCCTGAGGATAGGAAAAAATGTGAGAATCCACCGGTAGTGGATGCATCGATCTCCAGGCTCTCACGTAAAATAGTGTTACTTGTTCCTGGTGCAGCCTCCTTAAAGGATGCAGCTGATCGTAAGATTTAGACTACACTCAAATCTTTGTATACTGCTGCTGGGGTGGCCCAGAGACCCACTATAGCATGTGAGTGGATTACGCAAGCCATTGCTAAATGGTCGGGTAACCTAATTGTGGGGTTAGATACCTTGCCTCAAGGGGAGATTATTTTGCTTCTGCAACATATACAGGATTCTGCAAACTTTATGGTGGAAGCCATAAAAAAGATAGGCTTGCTTAATGCACGCACTACAGCTATGGCAGTGTCTGCATGCAGGGGTTTATAGCTACGCTAGTGGACTGCGGATGCGGACTACAGGAAAGGCGTGGAAGGCCTACCTTTCACAGGCGAGGCCTTATTTGGAGATGAACTAGACAAATGGATCTCCAAAGCTACTGCGAATAATTCCACATACCTACCTTCTGCAGCTCCCCCAGCTAGGAAGGACTATTCAGGATCCGACTTGCAGTCTTTTCGGACGGCCAAGTTTAGGGGCAAGGCTAGTGTTTCCTCTGCTGGTGCTAGAGGTAAACCACGGAAACCAGCTACTGCCAGTTCACCGGAACAGAGTTCAGGCTCTGCTTCCTCAAAACCTTCCGCATGACGGTGGACCGCGATGCCTGGAAGACTGTCAAGTGGGAGCCTGGCTAAAATTCTTTAGTCACATCTGGACAAGATCATGCCAGTATCCCTGGGTCATAGATTTTATTTCTACTGCGGGGTACACTGGGCTCCACAAGGAAAGACATAATAGGGGTGTAGAGTAGGATCTTGATCCGAGGCACCAACAGGCTCAAAAGCTTTGACTGTTCCCAGAATTCATAGCGCCGCCTCCTCAATAACCTCGCCTCGCTGCACAGGATCTCAGTTTTGTAGTTGGTGCCGCAGATAGCAGGCACATAACATAGGGGCTGCTCTGGGCAGCCCTAAGAAGAGCTTTTTGAGAAGAAAAGTGAAGACTTCAAGGGCTGCAGCAGTGTGTACATGTCTAGTGACATTCACTGCTGCAGCTCCATCTCTCCCCAGCGGCGCTCTACACTCCCAAGCCCTGGTTGCCGGGTAACTACAGCAGGAGGCTCCGGTTTTCTTCTAAAGTCAGGCACACACGACGGGGGCTCTCCGGGATCGCGTGGCCGCGCTTCGGGAGGTGGTGAGTGGGTCCCGCTCGTGGGACCCGTACTTTATCGCGATACGGCGCGGCCAGTGGGAGGCGGGCGCGCGCGCTGGCAGTGGACACTGTGGCAGTACAGGCAATCTCACTAGATCACCAGGGCATGGGTGCAGGTCAGGTTTTCCCTTAAAACCATTTTACTAGTAGCCCACATTACCCAGTGGTTTTGCCAGCAGGGGGATAAGGCTTAGACCTGGAGCCCCTCCTCCAGCCCCAGGGCGCCATTTCCAGCAAATGTTCCCACCCTGGAGCTGCATATCTGTCTCTCCCTCACTCCCTGTCAGTGTCTTGGCGCCATTTTCTCAGCTACACTGTTCCTGGGACTGCTTGGGCAAATCCTCCTGTGTAAAGCCGCCTGGTTGTCAGCGCTGTGACTTTACATGACACTTAAGTATTCTACATGTCAATTAGACAGTGTTAGTTAAGAAAGAGTGCATTTAGTCAGGGTTCTCTGGTACAAGTACCCTGTGATAAACATCCAGTTCTTACTGTGCAGTGTTATATCTATTGACTACATAGCTATATAAGCTGGTCCAGTGCAGTATTATTGTTAGTAATAACCTCTGCATTGTATAACTGTGACTATATGTGTGTGCATTAGCTTGCTGAGTGGTTTCCATTTCGTGTCTCTCACTCAACTTGCTATCCCTATATTCTATAACCTGAGGGGGCTTGGTGCGGCAGGTTTTATAATTATATTGGAGTTTCAAAAGATATACTTTAATACGTATTTTTCTCTGTGATTTTAGTCACCATATCTCTCCTGTATCTCTGCTTGTGCTGACTACACTGCGCAGGGGTTTGGGTAAGAGGTATTGTGCTACTGCCAATTGTACTGTGTTACCTGATACTACAAGTTATATCATGTCTGCTTCTGAGGGTAACGGTTCTGGGGCTGAACACACTGCCGGTGTTGCTGAAGCCACAGACCCCTATGAGGAGACTATAGCAGCTGTGGGCTCTGGTTCTGGGGGCTCCTTGCCCCCCAGTGGGACTGTTGCAACGGGGTACATAATAACCCACCGTGGGCTACTTTCTCCACGCTTCTACATACGCTAGTTACTAAACTAACACCCCCTATGGGACCTCCTATGCCGGTACAACCGTATGTGGTCCCCGCAGCTGACCCACCTTGGGCGGACAATTTATCTGCTCAATTGAAGAAGTTGAATCAGTCCTTTACTACTAAAAAGTCTGACCCTCGCTCGCCTAAGACCAAGGGGTCCTCTAAGCGAGCTCTTATCTCCTCACAATCCACTGCTGTCACTGACACCTTGTCTGATGAAGATGGCACTTACACTGACTCCACAGATTCTGACACAGATACTGCTGATGGGGAGGGTAGTTTACATGTGGGTGTTCCTAATCTTTTGGAGGCTATTAAGTTCATTTTACAGATTACGGATTATCCCGAGCCATCCGCCCCTCCTAAGAAACCAGATAGGTTCAAGCGTCAGAAGGTGGTTAAACAAGTTTTACCTCACTCTGACCACCTAGTGGATATACGTCAGGAACCCTGGCACAGCCCGGGTACGAAGTTTGTGCCTCAAAAGTAGATGATGGCTCGCTATCCCCTCGCTCCAGAGCTGGGGCTAGGATGGTGGTTTCCTCAGCTTTACCTGTCACTACCATTACGTCTCTAAAAGAGCCTACGGATAAACGTGTAGAGGGTTGTCTGAAAGCAATTTACACCCTCACGGGTGCTGCACAAAGGCCCACTATTGCAGCAACATGGGCTGCAGAGGCTATTGAAGCATGGGCCTTGGAGTTAGAAGCTGAAATCTCTTCTGACCATGCTAGACAATGCTTGTCATATATTGTCACAGCTTCTCACTATATTAAAGAGGCGGCTTCTGATGCCGGTATCCTGGCAGCCAAGGCCTCAGTCCTGGCTCGCCGGATATTGTGGCTGAGATACTGGTCTGTGGATCTGGACTCTAGAAAAACCCTGGAGGTACTCCCTTTCAAGGGAGATATTCTGTTTGGGGAGGACTTAAATAAGATAGTGGCTGACTTGGCTACTGCCAAAACTGCCTGTCTGCCAAGTACCGCTCCTTCTGTGTCAAAGGCTAAAGTTACTTCCTTTCGCCCCTTTCGTCCTTCAGGTATAGCAAAAGGTCAGGTGTACAACAAGCAGGCCCGCACTTCCAAACCTGGTAAGCCGAAGCCCAAAAGAGCCTGGGCTGCCCGTCAGCCAGCAGCCAAGACCGATAAGCCTGCCGCATGACGGGGCGGGCCTCCCCCTGGGGGATCCAGGGTGGGGGGACGGCTTCTAGGGTATACCCAGGAATGGTTGAAGACCACTTCAGATGCCTGGGTACGGGAAGTCATCACTCGAGGTTACGCCATAGCCTTCAAAAACTGTCCCCCTCATCGATTTTGCCTGACAGACATCCCGTTGGACCAGAAAAAGGCAAACACTCTACATTCGGTGGTACAGACCCTCCTGGATACAGGAGTCGTAGTACAGGTGCCTCTTGCTCAGAGGGGCCGGGGGTACTATTCTCTGCTGTTTCTGGTCCCGAAACCGAATGGGTCCTCCCGACCCATTCTCAACCTCAAGGCATTGAACAAGTTTGTGAAAGTTTCCAAGTTCCGTATGTAAACCCTTCGCTCTATAGTTCTGGCCTTGGAACCTGGGGACTACATGGTCTCCCTGGACATACAGGATGCTTACCTGCATATTCCTATAGCAGTGTCACATCAGCAATACCTGAGGTTTGCGATTGGCAACCTCCATTACCAGTTATAGGCGTTACCTTTTGGTTTAACTACAGCTCCACGAGTCTTCACCAAAGTTATGGTGGTGATGACGGTGGTACTCCGCCGTCAAGGGGTCAGGATACTGTCGTATCTGGACGACTTGTTAATCCTGGCAAATTCCCCAGAAATTCTCCTACATCGCCTGGATATGACTGTCCAGTTTCTACAAGCCCACGGGTGGCTCATCAACTAGAAGAAATCCTCCCTGGTCGCTGCTCAGAGCATGGTGTACCTGGGAGCGCTATTGGACACTCACAACCAGCGGTTGTTCTTGTCTCAAGAGAAAGTCCTGAAGCTTTAGGACAGGATTCGTTGCTTCCTTTCTCGTCCGCAAGTGTCGATACATTCGGCGATGCAGGTGCTGGGCCTCATGGTATCAGCATTCGACATGGTGGAGTATGCTCAATTTCATTCTTGCCCCCTCCAGTGGCGGATTCTAGCCAAGTGGGACGGCCTGCCTTACCGGATTAGGTCTCACATGATCTCATTGACTCCGGAGGTCCGTCTGTCGCTGCTTTGGTGGCTCCAGGACCAACGATTGTGCAGGGGCCGTCCCTTCTGGATATCCGACTGGGTCCTGTTGACAACAGATGCCAGTCTCAGAGGTTGGGGAGCGGTGCTGGAGCAACACTCCCTTCAGGGTCGGTGGACCAAGGAGGAATCTCTACTCTCGATCAACATTCTGGAATTGTGGGCGGTCTTCGCGTTGAACCTAGCCCAACATTTAATTCAGAACCGTCCTATTCAAGTACAATCGGACAACACCACCACAGTGGCTTACATAAATCATCAAGGCGGCACTCGAAGCCGTTTGGCAATGAAGGAGGTCTCACGGATTCTACATTTGGCGGAACGCCATCTACCGGCCATATCGGCAATATTCATTCCGGGAGTCCTGAATTGGGAAGCGGACTTTCTCAGTCGTCAGGACGTACATGCCGGCGAGTGGGGCCTCCATCCAGAAGTGTTTCAACTCCTAGTGGAAAAGTGGGGCTTTCCAGACGTAGATCTGATGGCGTCTCGACACAATCACAAGGTTCCGGTCTTCGGAGCAAGGACAAGGGATCCTCAAGCAGCATTCGTGGATGCGCTGGCGGGGCCGTGGAGGTTTCGGCTGCCGTAAGTGTTCCCTCCGGTGTCACTCCTGCCCAGGGTAATTCGGAAGTTCAAGCAAGAAAGAGGAATTCTGCTTCTCATAGCTCCAGCGTGGCCCAGAGGGCACTGGTTCTCAGACCTGCAGGGCCTATCGTCATAGCGTCCAATTCTACTTCCACAACGCCCAGATCTCCTCGTTCAGGGCCCCTGTGCCTACCAGGACCTAGCCCGGCTGTCTTTGACGGCGTGGCTCTTGAAGCTTACGTCTTGAGGGCTAAAGGGTTTTCTGAGGCGGTCATTCAAACTATGTTGCGGGCCCGGAAACCGGCTTCTGCTCGGATTTACTATAGGGTCTGGCATTCTTACTTTGTTTGGTGCGCATCTCACGATTATGACGCTTCCAAGTTTAGTATAGCCAAGTTGTAGGCCTTTCTTCAGCAGGGCCTGGACTTAGGCCTGCGTCTGGCCTCCCTCAAGGTTCAAATATCTACCTTGTCGGTGTGGTTTCAGATAAAGATTGCGACCTTACCTGATGTGCATACCTTCACTCAGGGTGTGTTGCGTATCCAACCTCCCTATGTTCTGCCTGTGGCTCCTTGGGACTTGTCGGTGGTTTTGGAGGCATTACAAGAGTCACCGTTTGAACCTCTTGGTTCAGCTGATCTTAAGTGGCTTTCCCTTAAGGTGGTGTTTCTGCTGGCTATTGCATCAGCTAGAAGAGTGTCGGATTTGGGCGCCTTGTCTTGTAGTACCCCATATCTGATATTTCACCGTGACCGGGCGGTTCTTAGGACTCGTCCCGGTTATTTGCCTGAGGTGGTTTCCTCGTTCCACCTTAACCAGGAGATTGTGCTTCCGGCACTTGTTTCTCCTGATCTGTCTCCCAAAGAGCGGTCTTTGGATGTGGTACGGGCTCTCCATATCTATGTGAAGAGAACTGCTTCTATTAGGAAATCTGATTCTCTCTTTCTGCTGTTTGGATTTCACAAACGGGGCTGGCCTGCTCACAAGCAAACTTTGGCCAGATGGATTAGAATGGTGATTGCACATGCTTATGTGAGGGTTGGTCTATCAGCTCCTGCTCACATTACGGCCCATTCTACTCGGTCTGTTGGAACTTCTTGGGCGGCCCGCCGTGGTCATCTGTGAACACGTTCATAAGGTTCTATGCCTTCGATACTGCCACTTCCCAGGATGCTTCCTTTGGACGCCGGGTTCTTGTGCCCGCTACAGTGCGTCCCCTCCCATAAGGAACTGCTTTAGGACATCCCCTATGTCTTTCCTTGTGGAGCCCAGTGTACCCCGCAGCAGAAAACGAGTTTTATGGTAAGAACTTACCTTTGTTAAAACTCTTTCTGCGAGGTACACTGGGCTCCACAAGGCGCCCACCCTGACGCACTTAGCTTCTTTGGGTTGGTATGGCATTAGCCGCTGACACTTCTCCTGTCGTGAGAGTGTGGTGTATGTGGCTACTAACCGTTGTCGTCTCTTTTCCTACTACTGCATTGGGCTGGTTAACTAAAAACTGAGCTCCTGTGCAGGGAGGCGGGGTTATAGAGGAGGCGGCGCTATGCATTCTGGGAACAGTCAAAGCTTTTGAGCCTGTTGGTGCCTTGGATCAAGATCCTACTCTACACCCCTATGTCTTTCCTTGTGGAGCCCAGTGTACCTGCAGAAAGAGTTTTAACAAAGGTAAGTTCTTACCATAAAACTCGTTTTCCCAGGGCTACAGACTGGAGTTCCAGGAGCTCCCACCATTCAGATTCTTCAAATCAAGCTTACCAGGACGCCATTCAAAAACTGACCCAGGTCATTGTTCCAGTTCCACCTCACCTACAAAACAAGGGTTACTATTCCAGCTTGTTTATAGTACCGAAGCCGGACTGTTCGGTAAGACCGATTCTGAACCTCAAGTTGTTGAACCCGTACTCAACCCGTGTTCATATTCAAGATGGAGTCTCTGCAAGCAGTGATCTCAGGTATGGAGGAGAGGGAATTCCTAGTGTCTCTGGATATCAAGGATGCTTACCTTCATATTCCGATCTGGCCGCCTCATCAGGCTTATCTTCGGTTTGCACTGCAGGACTGTCACTACCAGTTCCAGGCCCAGCCATTTGGTCTCTCCACGGCACTGAGGGTGTTCACCAAAGTGATGGCAGAGATGATGTTACTACTCCGCAAACAAGGAGTGAACATAATTCCGTACCTGGACGATCTTCTGGTAAAGGCACCGTCCAGGGAGCGGATGTTGGACAACATTGAGCTCCCAACCAGACTACTCCTGGATCACAGGTCGATTCTGAACCTACCAAAATCTCACCTAGAACCAACACAGTGGCTTCCTTTCCTGGGAATGATACTGGACACAGAGTCTCAGAATGTATTCCTTCCCTTAGTAAAGGCAATGGTAATCCAGTCGATGGTTCGGGCTGTCCTGAAACCAACCCGGATCTCGGTGCATCTCTGCATATGCCTTCTGGGGAAAATGGTGGCCTCTTACGAGGCAATTGAGTATGGAAGGTTTCATGCAAGGCCCTTCCAGCTGGATCTGTTGGAAAAATGGTCCAGATCACATCTTCACATGCACCAGAGGATTTGTCTGTCTCCAAAAGCCAGGATCTCCCTCCTGTGGTGGTTACAAACTTCTCACCTCGTCGAGGGTCGGAGGTTCGGTATTCAGAATTAGATTCTGCTAACCACAGACGCAAGCCTCAGAGGTTGGGGCGCAGTCACCCAGGGGGTGCAGTTTCAGGGAAGATAGTCAAGTCAGGAAGTCGTCCTTCCAATAAACATCCTTAGAAACAGGCTATTCAGGTCCAGTCGGACAATGTGAGGTGGGTTCTTCTTGGGCGGCTGTCTGGGGTATCTCGGCTTTACAGCTCTGCCGAGCAGCTACTTGGTCAGGTTCGAACACGTTTGCTAAGTTTTACAAATTCGATACTTTGGCCTCTGAGGACCTTCAGTTTGGTCAATCAGTTCTGCAGGAGCCTCAGCATTCTTCCACCGGTTTGGGAGCTTTGGTACCTTCCCATGGTACTAAATGGATTCCCAGTATCCCCTAGGACGTAAGAGAAAATAGAATTTTAATTACCTACCGGTAAATCCTTTTCTCGTAGTCCGTAGGGGATTCGTAAAGTGATGGGGAACCCCAATTAGTGCACCGTGTCCTCTCGCAAAACTCGCTTCGCTCGCTATTCTTCGGGTAAGGTGCCTCGCTCCGCTACCACTTCGCTTGGCACAGGTTACCGTTCCAATCGTAGTCCACGTGGATCGTTAAGTATGAAAAAATTCAAACAATTTGAAAAACTCATGTCGACCTGTTGACCATGTCTACCTAATGCATGTCGACCTTCAGTCCCATTTGTGTCATATTTCTATGCAAAGCCTCTACAAAGAGAGAATCAGTGGTAAACCGACCATGTAGTAAAATTTTGTGTACACTGGAAACAATATGTGTGGGAGGAGTATGGTGAGAGCAGACATAAACAGAGCAGTTCATTAAACTGCAACAGGCAAAAATAAGACATGCTCCCCCTTGTTTTTGCTCCATTGTTTGCACTTTAAAGCATTTGTGCAATGTACAGTGTAAGTCATTGCTATGTTGGGCATCTGTCTCATCTGTTCATTTTGTCTAAAAAACTGAGGAGAGAAAAAAATACCTATTAGTTTGTATTTGATCCCAGGCAAAATGTTTCTTGATGTAAACTAAGTAAATGTCTTGACATAGTAAAACTACAGCATTCACATTATAGCCCTTTATTTCTCACTTGGACAAATGTCAGGGTCGGTGTGCATGTACAGTATAACACATTTCTAAACTAACATAGACACATAAAACCAGCTCCTGAAATCTGTATAATTGTGTCTGCCATATGTAAAATAGCTGTGTGTGTTTATATGTTGATTTTCCTACAGTATCTATTATTTAAAAAAAAAATCTCTCGGCCCATATCTAGAAATATATATTAAACCAATATACAAAAAAAGAAGACAGGTTTGCTTATGGCCATTTGAGATCTTCATTTCATTTTCTTTAATTATCATAATGAAGTCCAGCATGATTCAATGAGCAAATTACTTTCTAGCTAGCAATAATTTGTTAAGCAGAAGCACACTTGAAAATACTGTGTAGGCATAGGTAACCTCATTGCTGGATTCCTGTGCAGTTAATAATCATGTTGGATTCTCTGCAGCTAAGAAGGCCAGGGTTTAATTTGTTGATATGTCATGGTTCATTGCTGTCTTTGTTAGTGGCAAATGATATAATACCCAATTAGTACAAGCAGCGTAGGAGAGGAGTCTATCTCTTCAACTAGAGTGTTGTTGCTTGGGTCACCTCCCCAACCAAAACTCTCATCATTAAAGATGTGTATGATAAATAATAAAGGGTCACATGCTTACCAGAATATACTTTCCTGCATCGGGGAATCCTAACAAGTAAACAACTTGCTGTATGTAGGTGGATCATTTGTGTCAGTCTATGAATTCAGTGGGTGTAGCATTGTCTCAAAGATCTTTCATGTAAATGCAATTAACCAGAAAAATATTATTCTCAGCAAGACCAGCCTATATATTCCATGTGCGGAAAGTATAGAAATATGAATGAAATTATAACTTCTGTCTCATCTATAGGGGACACTGGAGTTAGTACCATTGAATACATACAGATATGTTACCACAACTAGATGTTTAATAAGGAAAGTCGATATCACCCTAAAACAGCACCAAAAATAAATGCTGACCTTTCTGGCTGATGTACATATAGTAATTGTCATTAAGTCCATCACTTACAACTTAAAATATTCCATCTCCTGAAGACTTATATACTAAGAGTGCCTTAGTTTAAGAGGCCAACAGACCTGTTTAATGTGATAATCAATGGACAAGGAAATGTATTATTGAAAAAAACTATTGCATTTTTTATTTAGCTTTAGCACCTTGTGGTAATAAGTCCTGTCTATTTTCAGAACCTGGCCCATACACATATGCTAACTGATGCTCTGGCTGAAATTAAAGAAAAGGATGCAAAATTGAAGCTATGCCAGGATGAAGAGAATTTGGTAAGAATATTTGGAGCAATTGTTCTGCTATTCTAGACATGAATTAAATGCACATTGTCCATATTATACATTATAGATCTGATATTCTGGGTAAAAGCCATTAGTGTATTGATGGGCCTACATAAACTACAGGTTGAGTATCCCTTATCCAAAATGTTTGGGACCAGAGGTATTTTGGATATGGGATTTTTCCGTATTTTGGAATAATTGCATACCATAATGAGATATCATGGTGATGGGACCTAAATCTAAGCACAGAATGCATTTATGTTACATATACACCTTATACACACATCCTGAAGGTAATTGTAGCTAATATTTTTTATAACTTTGTGCATTAAACAAAGTGTGTGTACATTCACACAATTCATTTATGTTCCATATACACCTTATACACACAGCCTGAAGGTCATTTAATACAATATTTTTAATAACTTTGTGTATTAAACATAGTTTGTGTATATTGAGCCATCAAAAAACAAAGGTTTCACTATCTCACTCTCACACAAAAAAGTCCGTAATTCGGAATATTCCGTATTTCGGAATATTTGGATATGGGATACTCAACCTGTACTAGGTTATACTTCATTTATATTACAAAATATGTCAGAGGTACCATACTGTGCTTATCAAGATGCGTACCTGCTCTCCTAGTGATACACACCTGCTCACTTTCTATGAGTTTCTTTTGCTAAAATACTGTCCATTTATGACTTTAATTAATCATTATATTAATTAGCCTTGGAAATGTCTTTATTACAGATAAAACTTCTGTGTATTCAAAAAAGCTAAAGCTCTTTTGCAGAATAGAAATGGTTCTGTGACTCTCTGTAAAGCTAGGAATTCCCCAACATATGTACACTCTCTAATCATTTATCTAAAGGCCCCTATACACCTGCAGCAAATTGTCGCAATTTCCCAATTCCCCAAAGCTTGGGTTGGGAAATCTGGAATATTTCACAAATTTAAAAATCTGTAATTCTCGATCCTGACGCAAATCGGGATTTTTAATACAGGTTGAGTATCCCATATCCAAATATTCCGAAATACGGAATATTCCGAAATACGGAATTTTTTGAGTGAGAGTGAGATAGTGAAATCTTTGTTTTCCGATGGCTCAATGTACACAAACTTTGTTTAATACACTAAGGTATTAAAAATATTATATTAAGTGACCTTCAGACTGTGTGTGTATATGGTGTATATGAAACATAAATGATTTGTGTGAATGTACACACACTTTGTTTAATGCACAAAGTTATTAAAAATATTGGCTAAAATTACCTTCATGCTGTGTGTATAAGGTGTATATGAAACATAAATAAATTCTGTGCTTAGACTTACGTCCCATCGCCATGATATCTCATTATGGTATGCAATTATTCCAAAATACGGAAAAATCCGATATCCAAAATACTTCTGGTCCCAAGCATTTTGGATATGGGATACTCAACCTGTATGAATTTTTAATATTTTGTAAAACCGCAAGGAGTACTGTATAGAGACTCATTTGACACTACATAGAACTCAAATTTTTCACAAATAACAATGATCAATGCACAATATGAAAAGGGGGGCCTACACATATATATTATAAGTGTTTAATTTAAAATCTATATTTGTATCTGATTTGCATAGTTTGGCTATTAACTTCAATATATTTCTATTGTGTGCTGCTATTCTTAAGGGTTATCCAATTAGAGGTGAAAATTTTGGATCACCCTTTTCTCCCGAACCCAGTGAAACCTGTGTGTGTTTCGGTAGAAACAATAGGGCTGTTTCCGGGAATTTGTTTTCTCCTGCCTGAGGCAGGTGAGACAAAATTCCTGGTAAGCTGCGTCTCACGCCGGCTTATCGGGGCTAATTGTATAGCCCCCCCGACGGGACAATTAGCCACAGTAAATTACCACGGCTAATTGGATACCCCCCTTAGTGTTCTATGTACTGTCCATGAAGAAATTCTGCCAGTCTCATCTCAGTTAAGTATGACAAAGGGAGGGAGTCCCAGCTCGAGTTTGGCAGCTGTGTATACATAAAAGGTCATTGCAATGTAAATCAGCTATGCATATGGGCGAATATACACATTATTTATGTGCATGCCATTTGGGAGCAACATGTGCTGTATTTCTGCATCAGGCCTTTAGTATTAAAGTCATGTTGTGTGCACTTTGTTGTAGGATCCCCTGGTGATTAACCTTCCCAGTCCTGGACCTCTCACATCTGCAGTGGTCTTATTCCTGCATAGTATGAAGGAGACTGGAAAGGAACCCATGATTCCAAAAATGCTCTTCAGCCAGCTCTGCCAAAAGTAAGTAATAGATCTTTTTCTTATTTATCTTAAGCTGGATAAACACTAGATGACTTTTTTGATTTGTAATTCAGTGACAAATCGTAAAGATAAATCATCCACATCGTCCCGTGTGTACGCACTATTGTGCGCTCCTGTGAGTTTTCGTCTTTTGCTTGGCCCTACATGCTGCTTAATTTCAGGATGTTATTAACAAAGTTTAGCACATCGTGCAGTGTGTATGCACTACCTACATATATACCTGATATTTCTCTAACATCCATAAGGGATACTGGGTCACTTATTACGATGGGGTATAGATGGGGTCCAAAGGAGCCAATGCATTTTAAATTTCTTCAACTGGGTGTGCTGGCTCCTCCCCTCTATGCCCCCTCCTACAGCCAGTTTAGAAAAATGTGAGAGGATGCACACTCTGGAGCTCCAGAGGATTTTTTCTTCAGTTTATTTTAAACTTTGTTATTTTCGGTATACTGTTTGGGCAGCAGTATACCGGCACCATGGGAGTTGGGGGAGGGGGGGGGGGGGGGCGGGCCGTGCGGGTACCAGTCTCTTCAGGCATCAGAACCGCTTCCCAGCTGTAGGACCACCGTCCTGAGAGGTTGTTGGTACCGCAGGGCATTGCGCCTTGGCAAACGCAATCGCAGCACGCCGCACACCCCTAACATAAGCCCGAAGGTGAGAAGAGTGGTGAGTACAAACCGGGGCCCCGGTTCTTGGTGTGGCGCACTCGCAGGGGCAGCATACGGTACCCTCCCTGGGGGGACCCGCTATAGCCCCCCTGTGTACCCTAACAGCAGTGGTGTAAACTAGCATTCATGTGATGTTTTACACTTATTAGGAGGCTTTGCCAGTATAAATATCTACATAGCTCTGGCGCCGTTACAGGAGGCGGAGCTTCCTCAGAGCAGGTCCAGCGGCATTTTGGCGCCTTCTTCTGCTTACAGCTGCAGCAGCAGGCACACATAGCTCCTCCAGACACTCCAGTATATGCGGGAAACTGGTACAGGGGTGTAAAACAGGGGGAGAGCCGCTATTGTAAACACATCTAGTGTCCTGCAGAGAAGGACAAGTAATCCGGTTTCTACTGTGATATAGATATATATATATATATATATATATATATATATATAGACAGTTCCATAGGACAGCACAACCATACAAAAAGGTGAAATCGGTGCCTTCCGTTAGGTGCTCAATAGCCGAGAGCCCAAATAGCATGTAGATACGGCGGCACTCAGAAATAAACGATGCAAACACAGGTATAGCTTCAACGTTTCGATGGTTTAATCCATCGTCATCAGGAATAACAATACAATACAAACTGACCACTCTTATCCCCTTCACTACACCACGTGAACCGGCTGCGTCCCGGGACGGGAAGCACGGCGCACACTGACGTCATATTCCCCGACCCGTCACATCACAGCCGGATAAAATTAAAAACATGAAACCGATTTCAGTGACTGTTGATACAAAACGTATAGAAAACATAATATACTTAATAGAAAGTATAGCCATACATTCAATACACAGTATAGCAAGTATAACTGATGTGTTATAGTGGCACCACAATAAATAAGGCCATTATTGATAATAAGCAGCTTACAGAACATTTATACTCATGCAGAGCGGAAACTATACTCAGAGTATTGTAGCAGTAGAATACCAAAAAACAGATGCAAAAAACAGAGTGTAATCAGGGTTAAATAAAACAATTCAACTAAAGGAAACAATGTAATCCCAAATTTTCATTAAGTCCTCTCGGAGAGAGAGTACCAAGGTCAAAGATCCATTTACTTTCACATTTGAGAAGTTTCAAAGATCAATCTCCACCCCTAGAATCTAGGGGAATGTGATCAATGATAGTATATCTAAGAGATGAGAGATTATGACCCACTTGATGAAAGTGACGCGCCACCGGCTGGTCACTTTTACCTGTCTCTCTAGCGCAGCCCTTATAGCTGAACGATGTGCCGCCATACGTTCACGCAGGGTCCTTTCGGTTTTCCCTACATAAATTAGCCCACATGGGCAAGTTAGTAGGTAAACTATGAACTTGGTAGTGCTGGTCACTACATGCCGAATCGGTAATCGCTTCCCACTGTGCGGATGGGGAAAACTGTTACCCGTAATTAAAGATCTGCAAGTCGTACAATTGATACATTTATAACAACCATTTCTCTTACGTCCTAGAGGATGCTGGGGACTCCAAAAGGACCATGGGGTATAGACGGATCGGCAGGAACTTGGGCACACTACAAAGACTTAAACTGGGTGTGAACTGGCTCCTCCCTCTATGCCCCTCCTCCAGACCTCAGTTAGACTTTGTGCCCAGGAGTGAATGGACACACACTAGGGGAGCTCTACTGAGATTCTCTAAAAGACTTTATGTTGGGTTTTTTATTTTCAGGTAGACCTGCTGGCTACAGGCTCCCTGCAGCGTGGCAGTGAGGGGAGAGAAGCAGGACCTACTTCTTCTTAGTTCAAGGGCTCTGCTTCTCGGCTACTGGACACCATTAGCTCCAGAGGGTTCGATCACTTGGTCCGCCTAGCTGCTTGTTCCCGGAGCCGCGCCGTCACCCCCCTCACAGAAGCCAGAAGAAAGAAGCCGGGTGAGTATTAGAAGAACAGAAGACTTCAGTGACGGCAGAAGACTTCAGTAACGGAGGTAACATGCAGCGGTCGCGCTGCGCTCCATGCTCCCACACACCAAAGCACTCACAGGGTGCAGGGCGCTGGGGGGGGGAGCGCCCTGGGCAGCAAGTTACTGATCTTTTAAAACACGGCTGGCATTAAAAGCTTTATCGGTGCCTCGGCACCGTGTCCCATACCCCTGCCAGCATAGCGCATCAGACACGCCAGTGACTCCCGCGCCGACGGCTCATGAGGGCGCAGGGGGGGGGGGAGGGGGGGGGAGGGGGGGGGAGGGGGGGGGGGGGGGCGCCCTGGGCAGCATGTTATACACTGGTTCAGGGTGTAAACTCTATATATTAGGGTAGTCCGTGTCCCGTCCCCCGCCAGCATGAAGCAGCGCTGCGCGCCACTAACTCTCGCGCCGAAGGCTCACGAGGGTGCAGGGCGCAAGGGGGGGGGGGGGCGCCCTGGGCAGCATGATATACACTGTTTTAACGGTGTGGACCTTATATACAGTGTGTAGACACTGTATAAGGTCCCCCGCTGGGAAAGAGAAGGTATATTTTTAGCGGGCTGAAGCGCCGAGAAGGGGTGGGGCTTCACCCTCACATCTCTTTCAGCGCCATTTTCCTTCATGTCCCCGCCGTTGTTCAATCGTGAGGGGGGCACAGTGTTTAGATTATAACACTTAGGTGGTTAAATGGGAGTATACCATGTACCCTGGGTTTCCCTGGTCAGAATGCCCACTATACCTTTTTAGTTGACATATGTCGACAGGATTCAGTAATCTGTCACTAAAGGGGGATCGCTGTCGGCATCATTGACGCCTATTTGTACTCGAAGCAGTTTATGCAGTGTCAGCAGGTCGGTAATTGATTACTTGGCTAAAGGGAACACTATTTGGGTGACACAGTTGTATGCGGGCGACCCTGTCGGCACCAACTGTTTTTACTGAGAGTAACTTAACAGGCTGTAACTGCCTTAAGTCAGTATATATATATGTATTTGTATATATATGTTTGGTACGGTTCCTTGGGCATGTAACTCAAGCACTGATATGGTAGTAGGTGGGAGAGTCTTAGAAAGTTTATTTAGGTATTTTCTACTCGGACCTCTCGGGGTCGTCAGATGGTTATTTTACCTGGTTACTACTCCCGGTTTGTCGACAAATACTAGGGTTTCTGTCGACCATATGGTTTCCTGTCTGATCTACAACTGGGGCATGTCAGCACACGGTCATACACATACAGTACACAATACTGTCACTAAGGACCCTACGGTTCGAGACAATCCACTTATATGTATGTTATATATATATGTATAGGGGATACGTGTGTATTTGTGTATTGCATTATGATTTCTAATGTCGACTGAAGTAAAGTATTCTTTCTCATGTGCTGGTCGCTCTGTTGATAAAGCTCTAGGTCGGCCGTGACGAGTTGGTCTCACATCCTCTCAAGGAGTCCGAAGGTTTATTCTTTTCCTGCCACGGATAGAATACTGTGAAAGTTAACTCCTGGTCGACACGGGGCCCTGTCTCAAAAGATCGTATACAGGAAAGCTAAGTGATATTTTATTTCTATACTGTGGGCTTATTTGCGTTACATGCACATGAGAGAGTGTTTGGATTCGGTAAGACTTCAGATAGATTTACCCTAAAGAGAGAGGGGAGCTTCCTTATGTTGGTTCTTCTCTATAACATTGCGGCAGGCTGTCGTACGAATGCAGGATGTGTGACCGGGGTATTGCTGAGGCTGACTCCAAGAGTTACTGGAGTTTTTTCCCTGGGACGGTGTACCGCTGTTTGGGGGGAATCTCGGTGGATCCTGCTGGTAAGTCTAGTTTTGGGAGTAAGAGTCTACCACAACGGTTGTTGACGCATTCCTTTATGGGATCCAGTCATTTTAATCGGTTCGATACAGTTCTTTTTTCCTTTTCTATTCACCCTGTGGAAAGTGAAAAGGTAAGAGTTCTCCGGCCTTGCTAGGTTCGGAGAAGAGGATGTCGTGTCTATTTCTACCGTATTCACCACATGTCGCAGTGTCTATATGACTGGACGCCACTCCGGTGACGACTCGGTTACTATTTTCAGTTAGTCCAAGGATGAACTAGGACCGGTGAATTACTTATAGAATCCAGAAGGGGACATTCTGGAGTTACAGATGTTTTCCCTCACTAATTTTCTAATGGATATTGCTATTTCCCTCTGGAAGGGGAGGTAGTACGCGATGCCATACCAGAGGGCGTCAGGTTCAGGGCCTCGTCCTCCTGTCCCGGTTATAAAAAACAAACAAACAGTAAGAACCATTGTTATTCTGTACTGAGATGTTCGCCTGATTGAGTCGAGGTAAAGAAATCATTGTTTCTCTCTGACTGGGCTTCGACACAGGAAAGGGCTGTTGTTCCCAACGGCGCAGATGTCGGAGGTAGTATCAGGGTAGATACTGAACGGTTGCGGTTCGGTGGTTTCCTGTGGACAGAGGTCTGAGGATCCGGAGTCAGACCAGATTTACAGAGCCAATCCATCAATATGTTCCGTTGATGAAGACGTTGGATGCGGCATAAGAGACTTTTTTGGTGTACAGGTCAATTGCCAGAGTGGTTCAGGGGATCTGTTAGGGATATGGTCCGGGTTTTCACCAGCACATGCACCGGAATTTACTTCTAATGGCCAGGATATCGCTCTGGGGGGGTCTGCTTAGTTCTCACCTCCTAGAGGACGACGGTTCGGGAGCCAGGATTTGAACCTAGTGTCCATATATACTGATCTTCGAGGCTGGGGAACAGTACTTGCATGATAAGTATTTCCAGAGGAAAAGGTCAAGCTGCGAAGCTTGTATACAATAACTTTCTTGAATTAAGAGTTATTTTAACACACATATTCTTCGTGATCTGCCCGTGTTAATTCTGTCGGACGTCTTGACAGCAGTGGCGTAAGTAAGCCGCTAGGGCGGAATAAGGAGCAAAGCAGCCCTGGCAAAAGCTGAAATAGTTTCCGCTGGGTGGAAAGACTGGAAGACGTTATATTAGCAGTCTTCGTTCCGGACATGTCCGATGGAGAAATGGATTTCCTCTGCAGATGCGCTCTCCATCCGGGAGACATGCTGTTGTCTTCAAGAAGTTTCACAGAAGTGGCAAGTCTTTGAGGAGTGCCTCAATTGGGCATGGTGGCGTCTCGCCTCAACGGGAGACCTAAGGAATATGGTTCCAGGTTAAGAGACGCTCAAGCTATAGCAGTAGACGCCCTCATGACACCTTGGGTGTTTTCAGTAGGTCTAGGTGTCTCCTCCGCGTTCACTCTGCTGAAGGAGATAACCGTAAGAAGAACAGAGGTTCCGGCGATCCTCATTGTTCCGGTCTAGCCAAGGAGGGCTTGATATCCAGTTCTTCAAGATTTATTTATAGGAGATCCCTGGACTCCTCTACGGGAGCAACTGTTACAGCAAGCTCCGGGTGTGTATCAGGAATTACAGCGGCTGCGTTTGACGGCGTGGCGGTTGAATGTCATATCCTAGTCCGAATGGGTATTCCCACTGAGGTCGGTTCCACACTTCTTCAGCCTAGAAAAGAAGTTACAGCGAAGCCTTGACACCGCATTTGGTGTAACTATGTGTCTTCGTGGGGATCTACGAAGACTCCTACTGAAGACTTTTAGCTGAGTCGTTTTTCTACATTTCTTGCAAGCAGGCGTGGATGCAAGCCTAATGTTAGGCTCTGTTTCAGGGCAGTTTTGGCCTCATAAATTAAAAGGACAGATTTGGCCACCTTTCTGGAAGTTCAATCTTTCATGAAAGGAATACTGCTCGTCCACCCTCCATTTGTGCCCCATTGGCACAGTGGGATCTTGACATGGTGTTGCGTTTTTTGTGTCTCACTGATTGGAACCTTTTATTAAAGGTGTTGTTAAAAAATTCTCTATTGGAGAGTGGTCATGTTAGTACCTTCTGGGCGACCGCAAGGCGGTTGTCGGAAGTAGCAGCTTGGTCTCACAAGAGCCCCTGTTTGCTCTTCCAAGTGGATAGAAGAGAGAACTCGGATGGTAGTTCTGACGAAGAGGGTTTTAGGTGTTCGTCAAGTTCATCAGTGAGGCTGTTCCTTACCTGTTCCTTCTTATGGAAAAACAGACGTGATAAATCGGGGAGGCTGAGTATGTGAATTTTCAACAGTGGTTGATTCAAAGTTTCTCGATGTAGTTAGGGTTTTGAGGAATTATGTCGCCAATTGGGCTCAGTTTGGGGAAAACAGAGGCTATGTTTGTCCTGTGTGAACCCAGCTTGCTTGGGGCGCCTGCGTCTCTGCAGTCTGTTACACGCTGGATCTGTGAGGCGATTCGGTGTGCTAGTGCTACGGCTGGATTGCCGTTACCGAAGTCAGGGGAGTCCCATCCTACCGGGAAGATGGGCTCTTCTTGGGCGGAGGCCCGAGTAGTCTTGGTGGGTTACCTTTGCCGAGCAGTTACTTGGTGGGGTTTCAAACACTTTTACTATGCTCTACAAGTTTGATACCCCGGCTTATGGGGATCTCATGTTTGCTCATTCGGTGCTGCAGAGTCGTCCGCACTCTCCCGCCCGTTTTGGAGCTTTGGTATAGACCCCATGGTCCTTTTGGAGTCCCCAGCATCCTCTAGGACGTAAGAGAAAATAGGATTTTAGTACCTACCGGTAAATCCTTTTCCCCTAGTCCGTAGAGGATGCTGGGCGCCCGTCCCAGTGCGTACTGTTTCTGCGGATTATTGAGGTTGGTTACACTTTGTGTTGTTTCTTCTCTGTCAGGCTATCGCTGACGTTGTTCATGCTATGGCATGTGATTTTCTTATTATTGGTTGGGTTGACACACAGGTTGTGTTACGTATTCTCTCAGCGTAGGGCTGTATGGTTTCATACCGTGGACTGGTATTCTGCTGAAGGCCATGTCTTGCGGTATGTTCGTGGTGTGAGCTGGTATAACACTCACTGTGTTTAAATTATAAATTCTTTCCTCGAAATGTCCATCTCTCCTGGGCACAGTTTTCTAACTGAGGTCTCGAGGAGGGGCATAGAGGGAGGAGCCAGTTCACACCCAGTTTTAGTCTTTGCAGGTGCCCAAGCTCCTGCGGATCCGTCTATACCCCATGGTCCTTTTGGAGTCCGCAGCATCCTCTTCTGACTAGGAGAAAAGGATTTACCAGTAGGTACTATAATTCTATTTTTTCTTGGATAGAAAATGTTGAGTAGTGGACTTATTGATCTTAGAAACATCCGTCTTAACAACCCAGCCTCTAATGTTACAACCTCTGGTGTAACATTAGAGACTGGGTTGTTAAGACAGATGTTTCTAAGATCAATAAGTCCACTACTCAACATTTTCTATCCAAGAAAAATGGTTGTTATAACAATTGTACGACTTGCAGATCTTTAATTACGGGTAACAGTGGGAAGCGATTACCCATTCGGCATGTAGTGACCAGCACTACCAAGTTCATAGTTTACCTACTAACTTGCCCATGTGGGCTAAGTTATGTAGGGAAAACCGAAAGGACCCTGCGTGAACGTATGGCGGCACATCGTTCAGCTATAAGGGCTGCGCTAGAGACAGGTAAAAGTGACCAGCCGGTGGCGCGTCACTTTCACCAAGTGGGTCATAATCTCTCATCTCTTAGATATACTATCATTGATCACATTCCCCTAGATTCTAGGGGTGGAGATGGATCTTTGAAACTTCTCAGATGTGAAAGTAAATGGATCTTTGACCTTGGTACTCTCTCTCCGAGAGGACTTAATGAAAATATGGGATTACGTTGTTTCCTTTAGTTGGATTGTTTTATTTAACCCTGATTACACTCTGTTTTTTGCATCTGTTTTTTGGTATTCTACTGCTACAATACTCTGAGTATAGTTTCCACTCTGCATGAGTATAAATGTTCTGTAAGCTGCTTATTATCAATAATGGCCTTATTTATTGTGGTGCCACTATAACACATCAGTTATACTTGCTATACTATGTATTGAATGTATGGCTATACGTTCTATTAAGTATATTATGTTTTCTATATGTTTTGTATCAACAGTCACTGAAATCCGTTTCATGTTTTTAATTTTATCTGGCTGTGATGTGATGGGTCGGGGAATATGACGTCAGTGTGCTTCCCGTCCCGGGACGCCACCGGTTCACGTGGTGTGGTGAAGGGGATAAGAGTGGTAAGTTGGTATTGTATTGTTATTCCTGATGAGACGGATTAAACCATCGAAACGTTGAAGCTATACCTGTGTTTGCATCGTTTATTTCTGAGTGCCGCCGTATCTACATGCTATATATATATATATATATATATACAGCCTGCAGATTTACTGAGTGTGACAGGCTGTCCCTCTCTCGCTCTAAGTCACCTTCTCATATACAGTAGGGGCAGGCTTGCTATTGTACCGTGTGTGTGTGAGTTGTTTACAGTAAACATGGTCAAACACCAATTGTGCAGTGTATGTCACACCAGATTCTCTCCCTCTTTCATGTGAACAATGCAGTCAGTCTTTACAAGTTAATGAGGAGACTGGGGGGGAGGGTCAGGAGCCATCCTGGCTTGGTGCCATTAAAAACTATGATGAAAGATATGTCATCACAACTCACTGCAAACACTCAGAAAACAAAACAGCTGTAGCAGGCTGTTGCAGACCTGGCTGCTAAGGCAGCTGACAATCAGAATCAGAATCAGCTTTATTGGCCAGGTGTACTCACGTACACTAGGAATTCTTTGTGGTACAATGCATCGCCAAGCAGCAACATGAAGGGGGAATACATAGCATACGAAGGGGGAAGAACATAGCATACATTACACACATTACACGTATGAGTTGATACTGCACATTGCAACTGTACAATAGACTCAACATATTAGACATATTATACATGTAGGACTAAACACAAAGGCTGCTTGGCAGAGCAGCACCGAGGCAGCCATCCGCGGCGCCAACTAGAACTCAAACAATGCACATAATACAGAAGATTTAAGTATTACATCAAAAGATAAACCACACAGACAATAAAGACAGAAAGCATAATGCAGGGTTGGTGTAAGCATTTTGGGTAATAACCTCCAGGGGTTGTGTATTCCACCCTCACAAGGTACCAGGTGCGGCAGCCATCTTAGGCGCTCTGCATAGGATTACCCAGGGTGGAATAGTCCACCCCTAGAAGAGAACACAAAACGGGGAGATTGCAGAGTCCTTAGGTTCAGAGTAGGGTTCCAGTAAAACCATCAGGTCCATGTATTTTTCATCCCATCCACAAGTTTACCAGATGAGGCAGCCATGTTGGGCGCACTACGAAGGTTACACAGTGGGAGATGAGCCATACAAGGGCCAAATGCATTCACGGGAAAGCTGACACGAGTGTAGGAGTATGCTATACCCTGCATGGAAAGATCCAAATGAAGCACACCCTGCCCATGGAGGAACCATCCGAGGCAGCCATGTGAGGCGCACTGTGTAGGTTACTGCTGGCAGGGTGTGCAACCAATGGAGGTACACATTACAGGAATAGCACACAGTGGGGGGGAAAGTACCCTGTAAGAAGAAAGAAGAGAAAGACACATTTGCAGGAAAACATTAATTTGTGAAAATGATAAATGTCCTGGTCTCATGAGAGCAGTGCGGGTGTGTGTGAGAGTGTGGGGAGCAGTGCGGGTGGGTGTAAGAATGTGGAGTGCACACTAATGTCCAATGGAACTGACCCAGCAAAATCTGGTCCTGATGCGCACGCCCCTCAGTTCCCTGCTCAGCTTGAGGGGTAGTCTTGAGGGCAGTCATGATGTTCTTGGACAGAGAAGTAGCAGGCATTGGTCCTGGTGTTCTCAAGGCAGTGGTGAGGAGAGGCCACATGATGGTCCCGAGTTGCAGTGTTTGGGGAAATTTTATTATTCGAGATTTTAGCGTAGTCCAAATCCAGTTCAAACTCCAGTTCTAACTCCATTCTTAAATCATATTCTTAACAATTGCATTCTTCACAATTGCAAGCAGGCCAAGTCCTGACTGCAGGCCTTGATAATATTGCTCTTAAATGCTCCAACTATATCAGCTGGCAAAGGGGGAGGTATGCAATCAGAAGTTCAGCTAATTAACAGAGGTTATTTTGCATTGAAGAAGGATCACAGACATTTGCAGACAAACTTCCTTGGGGTGTGAAAAGTGTAGCCAGAGAGAGATGAGAGACTCAGATATACAAGCATGAAGATGGTGTTTTTACCTGTGAAGAGAGGAGAAATGGTTTTCAGTTCCGGTTCTAACTCCATTCTTAAATCATATTCTTAACAATTGCATTCTTCACAATTGCAAGCAGGCCAAGTCCATTGCAACCCCCCCTCCCTAGTTCATGGCCACTTAAACGTGGGCTGCCTGATTTACTCTCAGAATCTGAGGAATAAGTAGAGGAGGGGGAGGAATTAGAACCTAATACAGAGGATTCCACTTCTGCCCAGGGTATTGAGCCCCTCATTCTTGCTATCAGGTATGTATTATAAATCCCTTTACAAGACGCTGCAGTACCGCACTCGTTTTTCCTAGCACAGAAAAAACTCAGTGTCACTTTCCCTGATTCTCCGGAATTAGATGACATATTTAAGCAAGCCTGGAAAAATCCTGATAAAAAAATATCAGGTTACAAAACTGTTTTTACACACTTTCCCATTTACACCTGAAGGTAGGAAAAATTGTGAAGAACCTCCAGGCGTAGACGTATCGGTCTCCCACCTTTCAAAAAAGGTGGTACTACAGATGTAGCCACCTTTATCTTGACTGGCTGAGGCGTTTGTCCCGATCAAGCATACGCAGCGTACCGGGGCATAGGGAGGCGCGCCTAGTCACAGAGAGGCGTACCTAATCGCACAGAGATCGTTTGGCGTTACCTTTACATGTAATGCCTGTGATCATCCACCAGATGTCGCTTTTTACAATCACCACTGCGCATGCGTGTGGTCTCCCGTAAAATACAATACTGAAATATATAATAAGGACTACTTTACTAAGGTGTCTCGATACGCTGCATACAGTAAATACTCATTACGCTGCATTATTTAATACAGTATATACGGTACAGATGCAAATAGTACAGCATACAGTATATGATCCATCTACAGTATTTTATGAATATGTGAGCGTCCAAGTCCCGCAGACAAAACAACATAAAACCAGTAGTGTACACTATCGCAAATAGACGTGTTAGAAGTTCACTATTGCCTCTTGAGATTAGGAATTTTGTACAGTATGTTAGCGTCCTAATCCCGTAGCCATTACAGCATAATCAAAACCAATGGATTTATTCATCTGTCTGCGGCGAAGTGGTGAAGTGTTCCGCTTCCTATACTCAGAGTCCCAGGTTCGATTCCTAAAGTTTTTTTTCAGACACTTTATTATTATTTTTTATTCACATAAACCAGGGCAAAGCTGCAGCAGCAGTTCTACTGTTAAGGTTCTATGCACCGTACAGTACACATACAATTCTGTAGCAGGGTAGACTCAATAGAAATGGCTACCACCTATGACTCCTTGCCCCATGGAGTCCCTAGGCTACAGAGCAAGTAACAGTCCAGATTTTGCAGGCTATGGGGCAATGCTGAAGGAGTGTCACAATCCCCTAGCTAAAATACACAGGGGCGATAGGAATAAGCGAGGTCTATGCACATTACGGTACACCGGACCCGATCGCATAGCACACTGGCAAAATGGCCACCGCCCCTGAACCCCCACCATGTGGCAGGCAGCGCTCGGATATGGAGTGAGAGATGGTATAAGTTTTGCAGGCTACAGGGCAATGCTGAAGGAGCGTCACAATCCCCTAGCAAAAATACACAGGGGCGATAGAGATAAGCGAGGTCTATGCACATTACGTTACACCGGGCTCGATCGCATAGCAAACTGACAAAACACAAGTTTTACATAAAGCAGGGCAAAGCTGCAGGAGAGTTTCTACTGTCAAGGTTCTATGCACCGTACGGTACACATACAGTTCTATAGCAGGGCAGACTCAATTGAAATGGCTACCTCCTGTGACACCTAGCTCCATGGAGGCACTCGGCCATGGAGCAAGTAACAGCACAGATTTTGCAGGCTACGGGGCAATGCTGAAGAAGCGTCAGAATCCCCTAGCTAAAATACACAGGGTGATAGGGATAAGTGAGGTCTTTGCACATAACGATACACCGCCAAGTTCCCCATGGTTTTGATTATGCCTTTTCTTTGAACACGGTATTCTCCACTGCCTCGCCCTACCCCCATCCCACTTTCCCCTTCCCCCCTGGGAGCCTGCAAAGTACATGCAGTAGACAGGGAGGGAGTTCCGATCAGGTTACAAGACATGTGCAACAGTATACTACTGTATGTAGGAAAATCCCCCGCCCACTCTGATTTATGTGAAACCTGTGTGCACCCTTCCATTGAATGTACTGTATAACAAAGAAAAAAAATAATAAAGTGAATGTTACAGGAACACATTAAAAAAAGGTTGGCACTTCCTTCCCATTGGTGTTGGTTTATGCCTTAGGGGACTCGGATGCTAATACTTGTATTTCAAGAGCACGGTATTTTCCACCGCCTCTCCCTACCCCCATCGCCCTTACCCCCTGGGAGCCTGCACAGGTCATGCAGTGGACAGGGAGGGAGCTCAGGTCAGGTACAATACACAAATGCCGACGATCTACAGTACTGTGTTGCTCAGTTACTCATTACCGCTGTGTATTTGTATATAGCGGAATGAATCGCTGCTGCAGATTTACTTTGATTTATGTGAAACCTATGTGCACCCTTTCATTGAATGTATAACAAAGAAAAAAAAAGTGAATGTCACTGGAACATATAAAAAAAAAAAGGTTGGCACTTTGGGACTCTCAGCATGGGAGGTGGGAGCCTTCATCGCTAGGTTGGTATGGAGGGGGAGACAATTAGCTACCGGAGGGTACCAACCCCAAGTTTCTGTGACCCCCACAAGGCTCATGGCAAGCGTCAGAACCCATGGTGGGTCTGAATTAACGGGCCTATTATAGTCTATGGGAAAATGGGTCCACATTGCGTACTGATGTCTCTGGTTCTGGGTGTCCCAGAGTCTCAGGACTGGTACCATACAAAAGAGGAGACTCTTGGCTTTCGGGGCAGACCAACCACTAGTTTATGTGACACTGGAAAGGGAAACGGGAAGCAACCGTGTTTCGGGTCCCCTCCAGTTGTCCGCCTAGCTTGCACAGGATGCAGGGTTTCTGGCTAGATAGGAAATACTGTACAGAAATGCTAAGCATGGTAATTTGACATCCAGGAACATAGGGAGGAGTTTTTATCTCTCTCCATTATACTTAGAAAAATTACACTTGCCACTGTACGTTACAAGCTGTTCGTTCTAATTAGTACACTAGTAGAACATACTGTACACAGATACTAAGTACAGTGATTTGGCATCCACGAATTTAGGGAGGAGCTTTAATCTCTCTCCATTGTAATCTTTCTAAGTATAATGGAGAGAGATAAAAGCTCCTCCCTAAGTTCCTGGGTGCCAAATTACCATCCTTACTTTCTCTGTACTCTATGTTCTACTAGTGTACTAATTAGCACGAACAGTTTGTAACGTACATTTGCAAGTTTAATCTTTCTATGTATAATGGAGAGAGATAAAAGCTCCTCTGTAAGTTCCTAGATGACAAATCACAGTCATTAGTATCTCTGTACAGTATGTTCTACTAGTGTACTAATTAGCACGAACAGCTTTTAACTGAATGCCAAATCACCGTACTTAGTATCTCTGTACAGTAAGTTCTATTAGGGTACTAATTAGCACGAACAGCTTGTAACGTACAGCGGCAAGTTTAATCTTACTATGTAAAATGGAGAGAGATAAAAGCTCCTCCCTAAGTTCCTGGATGCCAAATCACCGTACTTCATATCTCTGTACAGTATGTTCTATTAGGGTACTAA
This sequence comes from Pseudophryne corroboree, assembly GCF_028390025.1. Classification (NCBI taxonomy): domain Eukaryota; kingdom Metazoa; phylum Chordata; class Amphibia; order Anura; family Myobatrachidae; genus Pseudophryne; species Pseudophryne corroboree. The sequence continues at coordinate 466,594,890 of NC_086447.1, read as the reverse complement.
TTAGCTGTTCGTGCTAATTAGTACCCTAATAGAAAATACTATACAGAGATACTAAGGACGGTGATTTGGCATCCAGGAACTTACTGAGGAGCTTTTATCTCTCTCCATTATACATAGAAAGATTAAACTTGCCGCTGTACGTTACAAGCTGTTCGTGCTAATTAGTACCCTAATAGAACATACTGTACAGAGATACTAAGTACACTGATTTGGCATCCACGAACGTAGGGAGGAGCTTTAATCTCTCTCCATTGTAATCTTTCTAAGTATAATGGAGAGAGATAAAAGCTCCTCCCTAAGTTCCTGGATGCCAACTTACCGTCCTTAGTATCTCTGTACTCTTTGTTCTACTAGTGTACTAATAAGCACGAACAGCTTGTAACGTACAGTGGCAAGTTTAATCTTTCTATGTATAATGGAGAGAGATAAAAGCTCCTCTGTACGTTCCTAGGTGCCAAATCACAGTCCTTAGTATCTCTGTACAGTATGTTCTACTAGTGTACTAATTAGCACGAACAGCTTTTAACTGAATGCCAAATCACCGTACTTAGTATCTCTGTACAGTAAGTTCTATTAGGGTACTAATTAGCACGAACAGCTTGTAACGTACAGCGGCAAGTTTAATCTTTCTATGTAAAATGGAGAGAGATAAAAGCTCCTCTGTAAGTTCCTAGAAGCCAAATCACCGTCCTCAGTATCTCTGTACAGTATGTTCTACTAGTGTACTAATTAGCACAAACAGCTTGTAACGTACAGTGGTAAGTTTAATCATTCTATGAATAATGGAGAGAGATAAAAGCTCCTCTGGAAGTTCCTAGATGCCAAATCACCGTCCTTAGTATCTCTGTACAGTATGTTCTATTAGGGTACTAATTAGCACGAACAGCTTGTAACGTACAGCTTTTTTACCGGATGCCAAATCACCGTACTTAGTATCTCTGTACAGTATGTTCTATTGGGGTACTAATTAGCACGAACAGCTTGTAACGTACAGTGGCAAGTTTAATATTTCTATGTATAATGGAGAGAGATAAAAGCTCCTCCCTAAGTTCCTGGATGCCAAATCACCGTCCTTAGTATGTCTGTACAGTATGTTCTATTAGGGTACTAATTAGCTGTTCGTGCTAATTAGTACCCTAATAGAAAATACTGTGCAGAGATACTCAGTACGATGATTTGGCATCCAGTAACTTAGGGGGGAGCTTTTATCTCTCTCCATTATACATAGAAAGATTATACTTGCCGCTGTACGTTAAAAGCTGTTCGTGCTAATTAGTACCCTAATAGAACATATTGTACAGAGATACTAAGTACGGTCATTTGGCATCCAGTTAAAAGCTGTTCGTGCTAATTAGTACACTAGTAGAACATACTGTACAGAGATACTAAGGACGGTGATTTGGCATCTAGGAACTTAGGGAGGAGCTTTTATCTCTCCATTATACATAGAAAGATTAAACTTGCCACTGTACGTTACAAGCTGTTCGTGCTAATTAGTACACTAGAAGAACATACTGGGGACTCGGACTCATACAGTACTTGCATTTCAAAAGCACAGTATTTTCCACCGCCTCCCGCTAGCCCATCGCCCTTCCCCCCTGGGAGCCTGCACAGGTCATGCAGTAGACATGGAGGGAGTTATTCACATAAACCAGGGCAAAGCTGCAGGAGCGTTTGTACTGTTAAGGTTCTATGCACCATACGGTATACATACAATTCTGTAGCAGGGCAGACTCAATTGAAATGGCTACCGCCTGTGACTCCCTGCCCCATGGAGGCCCTCGGCTATGGAGCAAGTAACAGCACAGATTTTGTAGGTCATGGGGCAATGCTGAAGGAGCGTGAGAATCCCCTAGCTAAAATACACAGGGTCGATAGGGATAAGCGAGGTCTATGCACTTAACGATACCCCAGACCCCATCGCATCACAAAGTGACAAAATGTCCAAGGCACATGAACATGTCAGCACTCAGCTATGGAGCGAGTGACGGCATAGGTTTTGCAGGCTACGGGGCAGTTCTGAAGGAGCGTCGGAATACCCTAGCTAAAATACACAGGGGCGATAGGGTTAAGCAAGGTCTATGCACATAATGCTACAAGGCGGGGGTTCATGTGCCTCGGGCATTTTTTCACTTTGTGATGCGATGGGGTCTGGTGTTTCGTTATGTGCATAGACCTCGCTTATCCCTATCGACCCTGTGTATTTTAGCTAGGGGATTCTGACGCTCCTTCAGCATTGGCCCGTTCTTTGAACGCGGTATTTTCCACTGCCTCGCCCTACCCCCATCCCACTTTCCCCTTCCCCCTGGGAGCCTGCACAGTTCATGCAGTAGACAGGTAGGGAGTTCCGATCAGGTAACATGGCAAGATTTATGTGAAACCTGTGTGCACCCTTCCATTGAAGGTATAACAAAGAAAAATATTATAATAAAGTGAATGTCACGGGAACTCGGACGCTCATACTGTACATGTATTTCAAAAACACTGTGTTTATGCATTGTACATACTTTCTTTTACACAATTAGTTGCGTCTCCGTACACAATCTTGCGTCTGCATACACAAGTGTTTTAACATGTTCGTTTGTGTCTGTATAAACTTTTTATGTATATTGAGAACTCTCACCGTCTGACCATTGGTCACCATCTATTAACATTACAGTCGTCACTGACCATTTGCCAGAGCTGTAGATCAATCCGCCGCTATACGATCGAAAGTACTGGATTAGTGGAGCATTAGCCACCCAGTGGTGGAGATGTGTAATGCATGCTGAGTATCTAGAATCGCCTCAACACGCCTGCCTGTGATTAAACTCAGCAAGCTAAGCTATCGCCTTAGCGTGACTAAACGCCCATCTAGGCGGAGAATCGGTCAAGATAAAGGTGGCTACATCTGTACCAGCTCCTTGCTCCTTTACACTAAAGGATCCTGGGGATAGGAAGATAGAGACTACACTAAAGTCTATTTACACAGCGGCTGGCGTATCACAAAGACCTGTGCTTGCGGGTTGTTGGATGACACACGCCATCCATACATGGGCGACTCATATTCAAGAGGGCCTTGCGGGGGATATGCCCCTGGTCACTACAGTGAACCTCTTAAAACACATTCAAGACACTGCACGCGTCCTGTGTGATTCTCTCAAGGAAATTGGCGCTATGAATGCTAGAACTACTGCTATGGCAGTGTCAGCACGCAGTGCTTTGTTGCTTCATCAGTGGATAGCAGACGCAGATTCCAAGTGCAGTGTGGAGTCTCTTCCTTTCTCAGGGGAGTGGCTATTCGGGGTTGAGTTGAATATGTGGATTTCTAAGGTTAATGCAGGAAAATCCAAGTTTCTCCCCTCTGGGGCCCCGCCGGCGAGGCTTTCCTACCCGTGGCCGTCTGCCCAGTCCTTTCAGACTACAAGGTTTAGATTAAGAGCCAGAGGTTCCTCCAATGCAGCGAGAGGCACCAGAGGTAAGACAAGAAAACCAGCAATCGCAGGTTTTTAGGAACAGACCACCAGTTCAGCTTCCACTAAGGCCTCAGCATGACGGTGCCTGCCCACCCCGAGGGGATCTCGAGGTGGGAGCTCGACAGCGCCACTTCAGCCGCATCTGGGAAGGCTCCTGCCAGGACAGCTGGGTAAGGGACCTAATTTCTCAGGGCTACAAGCTGGAGTTCGACAAGAGCTCCTCCCCAACGATTTTTCAAATCAGACTTACCAGTGTTGGAGGATACACGAGTTACGCTGCAACAGGCCATACTAAATTTGGTCCAGTCCCAAGTCATTGTACCAATGCCACTACAACAACAGGGAAAGGGTTACTACTCCAACCTGTGCGTCGTACCGAAACCGGACGGTTCAGAAAGGCCCATTTTGAATCTTTAATCCTTGAACCCTTACCTAAAGGTTTTCAAGTTCAAGATGAATCCTTGCGAGCAGTGATTGCAGGTCTGGAAGAACGGGAGTTCATGGTCTTGCTGGATATAAAGGACGCCTATCTCCATAATCCAATTTGGCCGCCTCACCAGGCTTACTTGCGGTTTGCTCTGCTGGACGATCACTACCAGTTCCAGGCACTACCCTTCGGCCTGTCCACGGCTCCGAGGGTGTTCACGAAATTGATGGCGGAGATGATGTTCCAACCCTGGGTCCAGGGGGTCAATATTGTCCTTTATCTGGACGATCTCTTGATAAAAGCGAGATCCAGGGAGCTTTTATTGCTCCATATAGACCCCACTATTCAGCTTCTGTCACACCATGGGTGGATCCTCAATTTACAGAAGTCCCACCTGGAGCCCACTCAGCTGCTCCTGTTCCTGGGAATGTTTCTGGATACTGTGGCTCATAAAGTGTTCCTCCCAGAGGACAAAGCGAGAATACTCCAGGGGATGGTCGGAATGGTTCTATGGCCTACTCGAATATCCATCCATCTTTGCATAAGAATGTTGGGGAAAGTGGTAGCCTCATACGAGGCGATCCAGTACGGAAGGTTCCATGCCAGAACATTTTAACTGGATCTTCTGAGCCAGTGGTCCGGATCACATCTTCAGATGCATCGGATAATACGGTTGTCACCTCAGGCCAGGATTTCCCTCCTGTGGTGGCTACAGTCCTCGAACCTACTGGAAGGTCGAAGTTTCGGGATTCAGGATTGGATCCTCCTCACAACAGATGGGAGTCTGAGAGGATGGGGAGCTGTCACCCAGGGGGCTCAGTTCCAGGGCAGGTAGTCAGCCCACGAAGCCCTACTTCCGATCAACATTCTGGAACTTAGGGCGATCTGCAATGCTCTGCTTCAGGCCTCTCCTCTGCTCAAGGATCACGCGATCCAAGTTCAGTCGAACAACGCCACGGTAGTGGCGTACATAAATCGACAAGGGGGGACAAAAAGCAGGGCCTGCATGCGAGAAGTGTCAAAGATACTACTCTGGGCAGAAAGAAGTGCAAGAGCAATGTCCACAATCTTCATTCCGGGAGTGGACAACTGGGAAGCGGACTTCCTGAGTCGTCACGATCTCCACCCTGGAGAGTGGGGTCTCCACCATCAGGTGTTTCGGCAGATCATCGACCGGTGGGGCTGCCCACAAATAGACATGATGGCTTCCCGACTCAACAAGAAGTTTCGCTGGTATTGCTTCGCGAACCAGGGACCCTCAGGGCAGGGCAGTAGATGCACTGACGTCGCCTTGGCCTTACCGGCTGGTCTACCTATTTCCTCCTGTTCCATTGCTCCCAAGGGTGCTAATGCGAATCAGGAATCAAAGAGTCCAGGCAATTCTGATTGCCCCGGATTGGCCTCGGTGGGCGTGGCATGCGGATCTTCTGGACATGTCCGTCGAAGACCCGTGGCCTCTGCCAATGAGAAGAGATCTTTTTCAGCAAGGACCGTTCGTCTACCCGAACTTACGGCGACTTTGTTTGACGGCATGGAGTTTGAGCGGAACATCCTAGCTCACAGGGTCTTTTCCAAAAAGGTTATTGCTACCATGGTTCAGGCCAGGAAGCCTGTGACGTTAAAACACTATCATCATATCTGGAGAAGATATGTCTCTTGGTGCGAGGAACACGTTTCCGCCTGCAGTGTTCCACTTGGGACGTTTCTTACGTTCCTGCAGGCTGGTGTGAATAAGGGCTTACGTCTGGGTTTCCTTAAGGTCCAGATTTCAGCTCTTTCAATTTTCTTCCAGAAGAAATTGGCAGTGTTGCCAGAAGTTCAGACCTTCTTGCAAGGGGTACTTCACATACGGCACACTGGGATTTGGATGTAGCGTTGGAATTTCTACAGTCCTCCTGGTTTGAACCTTTGATGACGGTAGAAGACAAGTACCTCACGTGGAAGACGGTGATGTTACTGGCCCTGGCTTCTGCTAGTCATATCTCAGAATTGGGGGCCCTATTGTGTAAAAGTCCCTACTTGGTCTTTTAAGAGGACAGAGCGGAGCTCAGGACTAGACAGCGGTTCCTGCCGAAGGTTGACTCTGCGTTCCACTTGAATCAACCTGTTGTGGTTCTGTCAAGTTCTGGCACGTCTGCTCCTCTGGAGGCATTGGATGCTGTGCGAGCCTTGAAGATATATATCCAAAGAATGGCTCGGATCAGAAAGACAGATTCCTTGTTTGTGCTGTATGATGCGCACAAAAAGGGCTGCCCTTCTAAGTAGTCCATTGCTCGTTGGCTTAGGCTTACTATCCAACAGGCCTATGTGTCAGCAGCCTTTCCTGTTCCACAGTCTCTGAAGGCCCACTCTACAAGATCGGTGGAGTCTTCCTGGGCGGCTGCCCGTGGAGTCTCGGCCTTGCAACTATGCCGAGCTGATACCTGGTCGGGGAAGAACACCTTTGTGAAGTTCTACAAGTTTGATAACGTGGCCAAAGAGGATACCCAGTTTTGGGCAGGCAGTGCTGCAGACGTCTCCGCACTTTCCCGCCCATTCTGGAAGCTTTGGGACGTCCCCATCGTACAAAGTGACCTCAGTATCCCTTATAGATGTTAGAGAAAATAATATTTTAATACCTACCGGTAAATCCTTTTCTCGTAGTTCGTAAGGGATACTGTGTGTTGACGTGTCTGCAGGTTTTTCTTTTCAAGAAGTTTACCTGTTCAGCTGTTGCTGTTTGTTACCAGCCGTTGCTGGTCGTTTTATGTTGTTGGTGTGCTGGTGTATGAATCTCACCACTCACTGTTGTTATGGTCCTTCTCTCAAGTATGTCCATTCTCCTTCGGGCACAGTTTTACCTATACTGGCTGTAGGAGGGGGCATAGAGGGGAGGAGCCAGCACACCCAGTTGAAGAAATTGAAAGTGCATCGGCTCATTTGGACTCCATCTATACCCCATCTTACTAAGTGACCCCAGTATCCCTTATGGACTACGAGAAAAGGATTTTCCGGTAGGAATTAAAATCCTATTATCGTTAAAGACCAAACACCCTAATGATGCACGATATATGGTTTGGTTGTTAGCAAGATTGCACATTGTGTGTGCACTATGGGGGTAATTCTGAGTTGATCGCTGCAGGAACTTTGTTAGCAGTTGGGCAAAACCATGTGCACTGCAGGGGAGGCAGATGTAACATGTGCAGAGAGAGTTAGATTTGGGTGGGTTATTTTGATCCTGTGCAGGGTAAAAATACTGGCTGCTTTATTTGTACACTGCAATTTAGATTGCAGATTGAACACACCACACCCAAATCTAACTCTCTCTGCACATGTTACATCTGACCCCCCTGCACTGCACATGGTTTTGCCCAACTGCTAACAAAGATCCTGCTGCGATCAACTCAGAATTACACCCTATATACTGTAATTTGTCCAGGAGTTTAAACGAAATCGTTGACAACATCAAATTGTTTGCCCGTCGTCTAGTGTGTACCCAGCATTAACCTAGTATCTCCAAACCTGTTTCCTCCTGCTCACAATACCACATTTTTCCTGTTGTTTATTTATTTATATACTTTTTATTTTTGAAGGACACAAGCATGACTTAAGGTGGATACACACTAGGCGACGTGCTCCGTGAGCGACATAGCCTAGTGTGTCCCCTCCTGGCCTGGGCTGCCCGACGGACGACATATATACTGTGCGATATTTGCATCTGAAATGAAACGTTACAGTGTTTTCCAGGAAAACACTGTAGCATAGCATTTTGTATGCAAATACAGTCGCAGTCAAACAGAATATAGGCATGCTGCATATCATTTTAATCAACAAAAGCTGCTTGTGTGTCCTAAGACATTGTGTTACATTGTGTCTAAGACGCAATTTTGCGGAAAAATACGGAAAAAAAGACGCTTGATGCTACCAAGTTATACTGCACTCACGCGTTATGTGTAACGCGGCTTGTAGCGCATGAAGCAAAGTTGTAAGAGGACACATCTGTACATTGCAGATTTATTGACACAATTGTCCCAATTGATTGCTGATGTATGGGCCCCAAAAGTTTTTGAAGGACCAGGAACATGATCTGCCAAGATATCCTGTTAAAGGCTTCTACGGCATCTAATATCAGGATAATAGCAGGAATTTTGGAATGGCTGAGAATCTGAATGGTCCTTCTCGTATTGGGGGTAATTCAGAGTTGATTGCAGCAGCAAATTTGTTTGCAGTTGGGCAAAACCATGTGCACTGCAGGTGTGGCAGATATAACATGTGCAGAGAGAGTTAGATTTAGGTGGGGTGTGTTCAAACTGAAATCTAAATTGCAGTGTAAAAATAAAGCAGCCAGTATTTACCCTGCACAGAAACAATATAACCCACCCAAATCTAACACTCTCTGCACATGTTATGTCTGCCTCCACTGCAGTGCACATGGTTTTGCTCAACTGCTAACAAATTTTCTGCTGCGATCAACTCTGAATTACCCACATTGTCCCTGACTTGATGATTTGGGAAGAAGCCCAGTTATTCTTGATGTATTAAATCAGACAAGACACGATTTAAACAGGTGGCTAAAATATTTGAATACACTTTGATTTCATTTAAAATAAACTAGCGCAATTGTAGGGATCTTTACCATTTTTATGTATGACTGTAATGCCTACTTCTAGTATTGTGGCAGGGAAGGGGGCACCTTGGAGAACTGCAATAAAAAGAGAGTGTAGGTGGGGCGCCATTTGGTCCGTGAACTTTTTAAAGTAGGCAGCTGAGAACCCATCAGGTTCCGGAGACTTGCCAGCTTTCTGAGCTTTGATCGCAAGAGATATTTCTGCAATGGATATTTCATCACTGAGTTCTGCAATCGATTTTCAGGAAAATCACAAGATTTACTCTGTCTAGTAGTTAAGAAATAGGTTGGTCAGTTGATGTGGTGGGAATGTCAGGGTGTGGGGGAAGGTAGTATAAGTCAGAGTAGTCATAAAATGCCTGCCGAATACGTTTTGGGTTATCGGTAAGTGAGCAAGAGGGTGTCTAAATGGTCCGGAGGTTACGGCTATAGTGTCATGAGCAATTGCAAGCCAGAATACGGTCTACTTTGTTGCACTTCTTGTAGAAGATTGGCACCGTTTAAGTTTGTTGGCTGCTTGTTCAGAAGAGAGTAGATTTAGCTCCCCCTTAACAGTTCTAATATGACGCAAAACGTTCAGGTCAAGGGTCTGTTATGTTGCGTTTCAAGATCTTGAAATTTGCTAGAAAGCTCTGTTAGTTTACACAGACTTGTTTTCTTTGATGTAGAAGCCCTCTTTATGAGGTGACCCCATAATAACTGGTTTTTGGGCTTTCTACAATGTCCCTGGTGCTATGTCAGAGGTAATGTTGGTGCCAAAATAATGACAGCTTTTTAAGCAAGCAAGTGGTTTCTATGTTATAAAGGAGGCATTAATTAATTTTCCAGATGGTAGAGGGATGTCAGAAATATCTACTATGGTCCAACCAGGATCTTGGATAGATTTTGTTAACTTAAAGTTTTAGGGTCAAATTGTGGAAAAGTAGAATCATGTCAGTTCTGAAGAAAGAAGAATAGACAGGGGAGAAGAAATTCTCTGGGGAGGGGTTGATGTACCCTTCAGGAGTCATGAATATAATGTAGATTTAGAAGAGCAGTGATAGCTTTGGATTTTGGGGCTCTTGTCAGTGGGAATGTACGTGTAAAAGATCTATCGAAAGATGGGTGCAGGACTAAGTTACAATCACCAGCACCCACCAATCTACCTCACCAATGAAAGATACAGTCCGAGGGAGGCAAAGAACCTGTGTTGATCTTGGTTAGGATTTGTCTCCAGCATATGAGGGCACACCTGATCAGCTATTTTATTACAGAGATGGTTGTATCTTCTTTGTAGAGGACTGCATGTATGTATTCATGAAAAATATATATTATATTCCCTAGTGGTATCCACTATAACGACATTGTTTAGTCAACAATTGGTTTGTTTGTGGACATGCAGAAATAATATACCGTAAATCCACAAATCACTATCTGCATCCCTCTTTAGTCCTAACCCCTAAATACTCAAGATTATACCATTAATGAAAGTTATTAGTAATAAAAGGCTTGTATTATAATGTAGGTCATGGATAAGTGCCATTAGATACAGGTATTTGATATTTGTTAATGTTTTCAACATGTTACTACCATGAAACATGCACCTATATTTTTCTTTGCAATAAAAAAAGGTTTAATGGGTGGGTTGTCTTCAAAGAATCTTTATGACTACTATTTAATTGCTAAACAGTCCCTGATAAGTGGAATGGTGACAGGGGCCTAGTATTAGGAAGCAGGTTCTTGTATTTTCCACTTACCGGGCCTGAATCAGGTCTCAATGTTACTGCAGCGCATGGCGCAAGGTACCGATGTTCAATACTTTGCTCATGCGCTGGAGTACGTGTCTGCGTAGTAGGATTCAATACGGCATCACACAGTCAATGATTGACAGTCTGAGTGGAGTGTGGAGTGTGTCGCCATTGCTGTGGGGGAGTGCTGAGGTCAGGTTCTCTGTCAGACGACATATATTTCCTGGCCTCTTGTTGTATCTGTGATGTTCGGCTTGCGCAAATCCATGGGTCACGCAGCCGGCCGATGACTAACTAATGCAAGCATGAGGCGTCTACTTATATCAGACGCCTCTTGCTGCATTACCATATTAGTGCTATCACTGCTGCTTCCATGTAAGCAGCAGTGATAGCAACGCCGTCCACATCTGAATCAGGCCCACCATTTGTTAGCACGATGGTTGCCTGCCAGGATAATGATACACATATGATGACATGGTGACATTTAGCACATGGAGCATTGCATTATTGTCATGGCATGTTTGGATGGGTATGGGACTTAGGATCGACACTGTCTAGGTCGACAGACATTAGGTCGACATCTATTGGTCGACAGTGACTAGGTCAACGCAGCCATTAGGTTGACATGAACAAGGTCGACATGGAAAAAGGTCGACATGAGTTTTCTATGGGTTTTTTTGTGTCGTTTACATTAAAAAGTAACCGGGAACCACAATTAGTGCACCGTGTCCTCTCGCTTCGCTCGCCATGCTTCGGGCAAGGTTACCGTTCCCAGTCGTAGTCCACGTGGATCGTAAAGTATGAAAAAGTTATGAAAATAAAAAACGTGAAATTTGAAAAGCTCATGTCGACTTTTTTCCATGTTGACCTATTTATGATGTTGAACTAGTCACTGTTGACCAATGGGCGTTGACCTAATGGGTGTCGACCTAAGTGCTGTCGACCTAGAGTCCGGATACCGTTTGGACAGTGACTGGTGCCGGTGTTAAATTGTGTACTACTGCTAAAGGGCAAAACAGCTGCAGGTACTTTGCAAACAAATGAAGACCTCTCTGATTTCTCCTGGTACACTGCAGTATAGGGGCTAAAATACACTGAGACACTTGGGTAAATAGGTGGCCTAGACACTGAGTACATTTGTGCTAAATTATATTTTCTTTGGCCATTCCATGTAAATTACCAAAGGACCTAGTTATCATAGTGCTCTTACACAGCTTGTGTACTGAGTTCATTTAGCTTGTAAGACCCATTTTATTATTTCAACAAAATTGGACAGAAGAGGGCTAATCACTTAATCACCAACCTAATTATGTGCTCTGTTGGCTGACAGATGTGCTTTTTTCTGTCAGAGTGGCACGCTTTGTTCTCTAAAGAGGTACTGCTGCCAAGCAATAGTGCTTTATTGGTGCTTGTTTCGTTTGGACAAAGTGAGAGTTGATATGGCTGTTGCTAATAAATTACGCTCATCCAGTGTGTATGCTTAAAATTATGAATTTTTGTTGCATTTAACAGATGCTAGTTTCCATCTATACATTTGTCTAATTGCCCATAGTCAGAATAAAGATATATTCTTAGGGGTAAATTTACTAAGATTTGTGTTTGACCCGTGTTTGCCGGTGTTTAAACACGGAGGTGATTGGTTGGAGTATTTTTTTAGAATCAAACACGAGTATTTGCTATGACACAATGTTTTCTGATGGTGTATGCAATCGTGTTTGTCAGAAGTGTTTGTTGTGCCAAACACTCCTGAACTGCACAGATCAGTGAGATCCATGCAGGCGTGTGTGTGTGTGTGTGTGTGTGTGTGTGTGTGTGTGTGTGTGTGTGTGTGTGTGTGTGTGTGTGTGTGTGTGTGTGTGTTAAAAAAGACTGAGGGAAAAAAAATGTGTGCCCAGCATCCACCGATCCCCCCCCCTCCTACTTCCCACAAGTATAAACTGCCCCGGGCTCTCTGAGCCTGCCCCGGTCCAAAACATACAGGGCAAAAAAATGCATTGGGTTCCCCTGTATTTAATGGACCAGCACCGGGCTCTTGGAGATAGCCCCAGTTCTAAATTTATGGTGGGAAAAAATGGCATAGAGGTCCCCCATATTTTCAGAACCAGCATCGGGATCCACCAGCAGGGGGCTAATTCCACAGCCAGGGGACACACTTGACGTGGGGTCCCCCGGCCAAAGCTTGATCCATCCTAACTAGTCAGCCCAGCTGGGATTCCTTGGAAAGTTGGGACCGTCCCAATAAAGAAAAATGGTTGACACAAGTTTCGGGGGGGTTTTCGTCGTTTTGTATGTTTCACCATATCTGAGCCAAATTAGTGGAAACATGTACCCTCGCGGACTCGCTTCGGGCAAGGTTTCTATTCCCAGTTGGATGGTAAATGATTAAGAAGTTGAAAAAACTTTTGGGGAAAATAAACAAGTTTGAACCATTGTCATGTCGACCTTTTGAACCTGTTGCCCTTAAGCACTGTCTGTCTTTTACCTGTTGAACTTTTGACCATGTCGACCATTAGGGTTGACTTTCATTGACTATCTATCTTGTTACGGTAGATCTATAATCCAGATATCTATTTAACATGCGACTGATACCCCTTTCACACCAGAAATACAGGGGCAAAACCCGGGAATTCTGCCACGGGCTCATGCAGGGACATTCCCGGGTTGGCACCTTTCACACCAGCATTTTTTGCCGGGACATCCCGGGTCTGCACCTTTCATACTGAACCCAGGATGGTCCTGCATTTTCTGAAAATGGGCGTCTCAGAAAGACACAAGACCAGGAAGTGCCCTGAATAGCCAATCAGCATCAGTATAGGCAACCCGGGAAGGTGGGACATGTCCCTGCACCATTCACACTGTCCACGGTCCATGGATCATAGCGGGACCAACCCTGGTCGATTGCAGGGTTGAAATGCAGGGACAGAAAACCCGGGTTTTTGTCCCTGTACCCTTTCACACCAAGAAATTTCCCGGGTTGATGCGCGTTCATGTGTTTTAGCCCGGGAAATTTATGGCTGTGTGAAAGGGGTATGAGTCTCTGAATATGTATGCAAAATGCTATGATGCAGCGGCCGTGGCTTTTTTCCATCTCCAAGTTCTGTTGTGCTATGTGTTCAGTCGCACACACAAATATCACATATCAAATGAATAAGTCCAGTCTTCTGGTGCGTCCTAGTTGCATCACATTGCGACTGAGGCACATTTGCTGCAAAAAAAGATGCCTGGTGGTAGCAGAGTTGCACAGTGCCTGGAGGCTCACGTGCCCTGTGTGGGATATTGGGGCTAGTCTTGTATGAGGACTCATACACGGTCAGTGAATGTTAGAAGCTGGTGGACAGTAGTGCTTATCAGGAAGTACTTTGGGCACGTGAGACAGAAACTGGGCAGTGGGGCATGGGCATAGGAGACAGTAGCTGGGAGCAGGGAACAGGTGGAGAATGTTGGTTGGAATAGGGAATGTAGGAAACTGAGCAGCCGGGGGCAAGTGAGTCACAATCTGTGGGCAGAAAAGCATTGGTGAAAAGCTGGTGGGCAGGGGCAAAATGAGATATACACTATTGTGCAGAATTGCATGTGAGACAAGCACTGATGGGGCATAAGGGCATGGCATACAAATGCTAATGGTCATGGAGCATATAAAAAGCTTGTGGGCAAAGGGGTATGTGAGAAAATCTATTGGTCAACGATCATGTGAGACAAAAGCTGTGAGTGGTGGGGTATGTGAGAAGTGCTAGTGGGTAGGGGGTATGTGAGGAAACACTGGTGTATAGGGGACATGTGGGTAAAGCTGGTGGGCATAGGGGCATGTGAGAATAGCAGGTGGTTAGAGGGGCATGTGATGATAAATTGAGTGGGCAGAGGGGCATGTGATGGTAAAGCTGGGGGGCAGAGATCATGCAGGTTGTGGGGACAGTGGTAGGGGTGGTATTTATTGTAAGAGTAGACAATTACAATAACGCAAAAATAACAAATAAAAGTGTATTTTCTCAACTTACTGTAATGCTTGTTTTGTTTAAAAAAAAAATCAAGTATGTGAGGGGCTGGGGAGGTTGGTGTTGGTCAGGCCAACGCTTTACCTAGGGCGCAGCACTGGACCATGGTATATAAATGGAAACTGCAGCATGTGAACAATCCTGATCCATATATGTGATGGACAGTTGTATACACTGTGAAAGTCTTTATTAATTCCAAGAAGAGGTGTTTGTATGAATTTAATATTTATTCTACTATTAGCAGGGCAGTACCTTACATGAGAAATATGTGGAATGTATAAAATGTGCTACATGAGGCTGGGCCGCATGCGGTTATGGATCAAAGGGTCAACAATGTCTAGGTCGACATGCCCAAAGCCGACATGGTCAGAAGGTCAACATGTCGACACAGAAAATGAGGGCTGTTTTTTTTGTGTGTCAAAATTTCCCTTGCAACACGTGTTCGCTCACCATGCTTCAGGCAAGGTTACCGTTCTGAATTGTAGTCCACATGGATGGTAAAGTCCTTTGAATGAATTTTTTTTTTCTAACGTCCTAATGGATGCTTGGGACTCCGTAAGGACCATGGGGAATAGACGGGCTCCGCAGGAGACAGGGCACTTTAAGAAAGAATTTGGATTCTGGTGTGCTCTGGCTCCTCCCTCTATGTCCCTCCTCCAGACCTCAGTTTGAATCTGTGCCCGGACGAGCTGGGTGCTGTTTAGTGAGCTCTCCTGAGCTTGCTATAAGAAAGTATTTTGTTAGGTTTTTATTTTCAGGGAGATCTGCTGGCAACAGGCTCCCTGCATCGTGGGACTGAGGGGAGAGAAGCATCCCTACTCTCTGAAGATAGGTCCTGCTTCTTAGGCTACTGGACACCATTAGCTCCAGAGGGATCGTACACAGGATCTCACCCTTTGTCGTCCGATCCCGGAGCCGCGCCGCCGTCCCCCTCGCAGAGACAGAAGACAGAAGCCGGGTGAAAGAAGCAAGAAGACTTCAAAATCGGCGGCAGAAGACTCCAGTCTTCACTGAGGTAGCGCACAGCACTGCAGCTGTGCGCCATTGCTCCCACACTACACCCACATACTCCGGTCACTGTAGGGTGCAGGGCGCAGGGGGGGGGCGCCCTGGGCAGCAATTAGGACCTCTTGGCAAAAGTTGGGCACTGTATATATGTATGAGCCCCCGCCATAATATTGTACAGAAACGCGGGACAGAAGCCCGCCGCTGAGGGGGCGGGGCTTCTTCCTCAGCACTCACCAGCGCCATTTTTTCTCCACAGCTCCGCTGAGAGGAAGCTCCCCAGGCTCTCCCCTGCAGATTCACGGTAGAAGAGGGTAAAAAGAGAGGGGGGGCACATAAATTAGGCGCAAAAACATAATATACAGCAGCTACTGGGTGTGATTCCTGGGACATGTAGCGCTGGGGTGTGTGCTGGCATACTCTCTCTGTCTCTCCAAAGGGCCTTGTGGGGGAACTGTCTTCAAAAAGAGCATTCCCTGTGTGTGTGGGGTGTCGGTACGCTTGTGTCGACATGTTTGACGAGGAAGGCTATGTGGAAGCAGAGCGGGAGCAAATGAATGTGGTGTCTCCGCCGACGGCGCCGACACCTGATTGGATGGATATGTGGAAGGTTTTAAATGATAATGTTAATTCCTTGCATAAAAGGTTGGATAAAGTTGAAACCTCAGGACAGTCGGGGTCTCAGCCCATGCCTGATCCTATGTCGCAGAGGCCGTCAGGGTCTCAGAAGCGCCCACTATCCCAAATTGTTGACACAGATACCGACATGGATTCTGACTCCAGTGTCGACTATGATGATGCAAAGTTACAGCCTAAATTGGCTAAAGCCATCCGTTATATGATTATAGCAATGAAGGAGGTGTTGCACATCACAGAGGAAACCCCAATCCCTGACAAGAGGGTTCATATGTATAGGGAAAAAAGGCAGGAGGTGACCTTTCCCCCTTCACATGAGCTAAATGAGTTATGCGAAAAGGCTTGGGAATCTCCAGATAAAAAACTGCAGATTTCCAAACGGATGCTTATGGCGTATTGTTTCCCGCCAACGGACAGGTTACGCTGGGAATCCTCCCCTAGTGTGGACAAAGCTCTAACACGCTTATCCAAGAGGGTAGCCCTGCCGTCACAGGATACGGCCACCCTAAAAGATGCGGCGGATAGAAAGCAAGAGGGTACCCTGAAGTCCATTTATACACATTCAGGTACCTTACTAAGGCCGGCAATTGCGTCGGCCTGGGTGTGTAGTGCTGTGGCAGCATGGACGGATACCTTATCTGAAGAACTTGATACCTTAGACAAGGATACTATATTAATGACCCTGGGGCATCTAAAAGACGCTGTCCTATATATGAGAGATGCTCAAAGAGACATTAGCCTACTGGGGTCTAGAATAAATGCAATGTCGATTTCTGCCAGAAGGGTCCTGT
Source organism: Pseudophryne corroboree (assembly GCF_028390025.1). Taxonomy (NCBI): domain Eukaryota; kingdom Metazoa; phylum Chordata; class Amphibia; order Anura; family Myobatrachidae; genus Pseudophryne; species Pseudophryne corroboree. Next base: position 466,578,251 of record NC_086447.1, on the reverse strand, counting down.
GGACTCGGCAATGGACAGGCGATGCCGACTCAAAAAGGCACATGGAGGTTTTACCTTACAAGGGTGAGGAATTGTTTGGGGAGGGTCTCTCGGACCTGGTCTCCACAGCTACTGCTGGAAAGTCAATTTTTTTGCCATATGTTCCCTCACAACCTAAGAAAGCACAGTTTTACCAAATGCAGTCCTTTCGATCACAAAAAGGCAAGAAAGTCCGAGGTGCGTCCTTTCTTGCCAGAGGCAGGGGCAGAGGAAGGAAGCTGCACAACACAGCTAGTTCCCAGGAACAGAAGTCCTCCCCGGCTTCCACTAAATCCACCGCATGACGCTGGGGCTCCACAGGCGGAGCTAGGCCCGGTGGGGACGCCTCTCCGAAATTTCAGCCACAAGTGGGTTCACTCCCAGGTGGATCCCTGGGCAATAGAGATTGTGTCTCAGGGATACAAGCTGGAATTCGAAGAGATGCCCCCTCACCGATACCTCAAATCGGCCCTGCCAGCTTCCCCCTTAGAGAGGGAAATAGTGTTAGCTGCAATTCACAAATTGTATCTTCAGCAGGTGGTGGTCAAGGTTCCCCTCCTTCAACAAGGGAAGGGTTATTATTCGACCATGTTTGTGGTACCGAAACCGGACGATTCGGTCAGACCCATATTGAATTTAAAATCCCTGAACATATACCTGAAAAGGTTCAAGTTCAAGATGGAATCGCTCAGAGCGGTCATCGCAAGCCTGGAAGGGGGGGATTTTATGGTGTCTCTGGACATAAAGGATGCATACCTTCATGTCCCCATTTATCCACCTCATCAGGCGTACCTCAGATTTGTGGTACAGGATTGTCATTACCAATTCCAGACGTTACCGTTTGGTCTCTCCACGGCACCGAGAATATTTACCAAGGTAATGGCGGAAATGATGGTGCTCCTGCGAAAGCAAGGGGTCACAATTATCCCATACTTGGACGATCTCCTCATAAAGGCGAGGTCCAGAGAGCAGTTGCTGATCAGCGTAGCACGCTCTCGGGAAGTGTTACAACAACACGGCTGGATTCTAAATATTCCAAAGTCGCCGTTGATTCCTACGACTCGTCTGCCCTTCCTGGGCATGATTCTGGACACAGACCAGAAGAGGGTTTATCTCCCGATGGAGAAGGCTCAGGAGCTCATGACACTGGTCAGAGACCTATTAAAACCAAAACAGGTGTCGGTGCATCACTGCAAGCGAGTCCTGGGAAAGATGGTGGCATCATACGAGGCCATTCCCTTCGGCAGGTTCCATGCGAGGACCTTTCAAATCTGTTGGACAAGTGGTCCTGATCACATCTTCAGATGAATCGGCTGATCACCCTATCCCCCAGGGCCAGGGTGTCTCTCCTGTGGTGGCTGCAGAGTGCTCACCTCCTAGAGGGCCGCAGATTCGGCATTCAGGACTGGGTCCTGGTGACCACGGATGCAAGCCTCCGAGGGTGGGGGGCAGTCACACAGGGAAGAAATTTCCAAGGTCTGTGGTCAAGTCTGGAGACTTGCCTTCACATCAACATCCTGGAACTAAGGGCCATATACAACGCCCTACGTCAAGCGGAGACCCTGCTTCGCGACCAATCGGTTCTGATTCAGTCAGACAACATCACCGCAGTGGCTCATGTAAACCGCCAAGGCGGCACAAGGAGCAGGGTGGTGATGGCGGAAGCCACCAGAATTCTTCGCTGGGCGGAGAATCACGTAAGCGCACTGTCAGCAGTGTTCATTCCGGGAGTGGACAACTGGGAAGCAGACTTCCTCAGCAGGCACGACCTCCACCCGGGAGAGTGGGGACTTCATCAAGAAGTCTTCACGCAGATTGCAAATCGGTGGGAACTGCCACAGGTGGACATGATGGCATCCCGCCTCAACAAAAAGCTACAGAGGTATTGCGCCAGGTCAAGAGACCCTCAGGCGATAGCTGTAGACGCGCTGGTGACACCGTATTTCCTCCTCTTCCTCTCATACCCAAGGTGCTGAGCATCATAAGAAAAAGAGGAGTGAGAACAATACTCATTGTCCCGGATTGGCCAAGAAGGACTTGGTATCCAGATCTGCAAGAAATGCTCACAGAGGACCCATGGCCTCTGCCTCTAAGACAGGACTTGTTGCAACAGGGGCCCTGTCTGTTCCAAGACTTACCGCGGCTGCGTTTGACGGCATGGCGGTTGAACGCCGGATCCTAGCAGAAAAAGGCATTCCGGATGAGGTTATTCCTACGCTGATAAAGGCTAGGAAGGACGTGACGTCTAAACATTATCACCGTATATGGCGAAAATATGTTGCTTGGTGTGAGGCCAGGAATGCCCCACGGAGGAATTCCAGCTGGGCCGTTTCCTTCACTTCCTACAGTCGGGAGTACTTTGGGCCTAAAATTGGGTTCCATTAAGGTCCAGATTTCGTCCCTGTCTATTTTCTTTCAAAAAGAACTGGCTTCTCTGCCTGAAGTTCAGACGTTTGTAAAGGGAGTGCTGCATATTCAGCCCCCTTTTGTACCTCCGGTGGCACCTTGGGATCTTAACGTGGTGTTGAGTTTCCTGAAGTCACACTGGTTTGAGCCACTAAAAATCGTGGAGTTAAAATATCTCACGTGGAAGGTGGTCATGCTGTTAGCCTTGGCTTCGGCTAGGCGTGTGTCAGAATTAGCGGCTTTGTCACATAAAAGCCCCTATCTGGTTTTCCATATGGACAGGGCAGAATTGCGGACCCGTCCACAATTTCTGCCAAAAGTGGTGTAATCTTTTCGTATGAACCAACCTATTGTGGTGCCTGTGGCTACTCGTGACTTGGAGGATTCCGAGTTACTAGATGTGGTCAGGGCTTTGAAGGTTTATGTAGCCAGAACGGCTAGAGTCAGGAAAACTGAGTCGCTGTTTATCCTGTATGCATCCAACAAGCTTGGTGCTCCTGCTTCAAAGCAAACTATTGCCCGCTGGATCTGTAACACGATTCAGCAGGCTCATTCTGCGGCTGGATTGCCGCTGCCAAAATCAGTAAAAGCCCATTCCACAAGGAAGGTGGGCTCTTCTTGGGCGGCTGCCTGAGGGGTCTCGGCATTACAGCTTTGCCGAACAGCTACTTGGTCAGGTTCAAACACTTTTGCAAAGTTCTACAAGTTTGATACCCTGGCCGAGTGCTGCAGAGTCATCCGCACTCTCCCGCCCATTTGGGAGCTTTGGTATAATCCCCATGGTCCTTACGGAGTCCCCAGCATCCACTAGGACGTTAGAGAAAATAAGATTTTACTTACCGGTAAATCTATTTCTCGTAGTCTGTAGTGGATGCTGGGCGCCCGTCCCAAGTGCGGACTTCTTCTGCAATACTTGCATATAGTTATTGCTTAAATAAGGGTTATGTTATAGTTGCATCAGGGTTGATCTGATGCTCTGTTGTTGTTCATACTGTTGACTGGGTAAGTTTATCACAAGTTATACGGTGTGATTGGTGTGGCTGGTATGAGTCTTGCCCTGGATTCCAAAATCCTTTCCTTGTACTGTCAGCTCTTCCGGGCACAGTTTCTCTAACTGAGGTCTGGAGGAGGGACATAGAGGGAGGAGCCAGAGCACACCAGAATCCAAATTCTTTCTTAAAGTGTCCTGTCTCCTGCGGAGCCCGTCTATTCCCCATGGTCCTTACGGAGTCCCCAGCATCCACTACGGACTACGAGAAATAGATTTGCCGGTAAGTAAAATCTTATTTTCCACAAAACTCATGTCAACCATATGATGTGTCGACCATTGTCATGCCAACCACTTGAACCTTTTGACCATATGCATGTCGACCTTTTGGTGTCGTCCTATTGCTTGTCAACCTTTTAACTGTCGACCTATCATAGAGATACAACCTTTTACAAGAAATACATTTTGCTTGACACATTGATGTAATCATTTATTATAAAGTGTGTGATGGATATAAAATACTGTCTGTTCTAGTTCTCAGCTCTCCTGTTACTTTAACAATGTTCAGCACACAGTATGTTTTACTATACTTTTTAGACTTTTACCGCATTCAGATCGCAAATGCCGGATCCCACCCGGTAAAAGAAACGTGTCCTTACCGGGTGCGATCCGGCATTTGCGCTCCTTTGCTGGCTTTCCGACCCGGCAATATACCGGGTCGGTTGCCATAGCAGCGGTGGGGCGCAGCAGGAGCGGGGGTGGAGGCGGCGCTGGGAGATGAGCTCATCTCCTGCGCCGCCTCTCCCTATGCTGTGAATGGGAACCGTGTCGCATCGACGCGGCTCCCATTCACACTGCACCTGACCCGGTATTCAACCCGGGTATAATCCTTCTTTTATACCGGGTTGAATTACCGGGTCAGACGACCCGCTAATTCTTGGAAAGTGCTTTCACATCGCACATTGACCCGTGTCGACACGGCAATATGCCGTGTCGATACCGTGTTATTTGTGCGATGTGAAAAGGGTATTAGTCTTCAGCAAAATAAACCAGGCTTGCAGTAGGAATTTATTATTATTCACTCCAGACCCGACTTTGTGCTTTGTTTTATAGTAGTAGATTATTTACAGATTAAGTGCAATGTATGTATTTATTGACCATGTTAGCACACAAATACATGTAAGTTCATCCCAAACTGTAATATCTCATTTTGGCAAATAAGAAAATTGCATTTAGAGAAGCAATCCTGTTTTCAAATGTAATATATTTGTTTATCTTTTGTAAATATGAATTATAATAGCACCATATGGCACTTCTCATCTGAAAGTATGCTTATAAGTTTTAAAATAGTTTGTAATCTATCGGCTACAGTCTTGTTGTGACCCAGTCACCCATATGAGTGCTATGTTGTGACTGGTCACTTCAGAAATGTGCCTTTCATTTACTAGAGTCTCAAGCTGCACACCAGGCTCTTCCCATGCCAGTGATGAACAGACCGTGGTAAAATGGCACAGTGACAGTGCCCCCGCCACAGCATGCTGTAGTCCCCACCAGGGTTAGCAGGAGGTTTCATTACTTCTGCCTGCTCACATTGGATAGAAGCTGCCAGGCTGTTGTTTTTCATTCTTCAGAGGCATCCATATTTTGTGACTAGCTGCTGGAGCGTTACATTCCTCCTATACCAGAGGGACAAGCCATGTATCTGGAAGCAATGTGTTGCATTAACCTTTGGTCCATAGGAGGGTAGAGCAGCAGTGACATGTTTGGCATCTCTATATTGTGATGTATTTTTATAACAGAGTTAATAAAAATAGGACAATTCAACAGACTCTCTGTTTGCGTAGTCTTACACGCTCTTACAGCCTGGAGTGGATGCACTCACTTACCTCATTAGTACACATGCATTCTAATGCTGGTTCCTTCATCATTCATTCATGGTTCATACCAGTGCAAAGCGTATATTTGTATCAGTTCTAGCTTCCATAAATAATATGCTGTATAGAGGCTTTCTGCAGTATGTCTATGTACAAAAGTATATCCTATTTGATGGTGTCTTCATATTATTTAATTTATTTACCATTAAAATGTCATCCTTTATTAAAACATGATTGAAAGCCTGTTAAATCCTTTATTTTTGCTATAGCCCCATAATGCACATTCCAAACATTCTTATTAAAGTGCCTTAGAACCAGCTCACTATGCTGGGGATCTAGTAACCTGTAGAAAACTGAACAAAGATATTTATATGAGTATCTGTCTCATACCTCAAGGAATGGATCATGCATCATTAATGAGATGAGAAGTGCAATGATATGGCCATTTAAACACATTTAGGGACCTTTAACGAAATGTCATATCCAATGTACATCAATATCTTTCATCGGTAGTCTCATCAGTTTTTAAGCACAAGCTTTTGTAATATGTGAAGTGACAAAACTAGGAAATATCTTAGCTTTTATAAAACACTTTTTTTTTGTAGAAGTATACATACTCCATTCTGAACTAATTGTGTGTTATGAAGAGAAGGGTGAAGGAAATTATCAACTTTGTCATATTGCATAATAGTGTCAGAAGAAAGTGGATTTTTCCATCACACATGAAGATATATTCATATGCTCATAGATGCCAAATAGGAAATGTGTTTTTTTTTCCATTTAGAAAGTAACATGCTTTTGTTATTTCTATAAGGAAATTGGTGTACAGATCACATTCCTTTATGGAGCAAGGCAAATACCATTGTAATCACTATGAAATTCTGTGGTAATGTGCTTGTTTTCCATGGTGCCTATTTTAAAACTTTCTTAGATTCCACTGAAGTATGGAAATGTTTGTGTGCAACTGTGCACTAATGAATGCTTACAAAGTGCCCTTTCACACACCTTCTTAAACATGTTTAGACTTTAGTGCATTGATCTTACTTATGAAATTTTGCTTGAATCCAAAACTCACCAACAAATATGATGTCTCTTTTGCAATGCTGAGTTTAGCTGCATGTTATCGCCAGTTGCGTAGTTTAACATAGATAATTGTGTTTTCGGAATAACAAATTCTAATAAAAGTAAAATCCAAGTCCTGTTGTTCGTATGAAGAACTTAAAAATATTGAAGCACAGGCGCTACAAGTAAAGGGATCATTGACTGAGCCAATTTGTTTTTCCCTGTGCAGTATCTTCAGCTCCCATCCTTTGCCATGTTGGAAACTAAAACTACGAGGATGAGTCTCTCCATGGCAACTGTTTAGCGTCTGGTACTAATTCATCCACTGTTAATTTTGTTAGTGTTGCAGCTGTCAGACGTTTTGCTGGGACAGATTGGATATATCGCTACAGGGCCCGTCTGTTTGTTTTCCACTGCTCTGAATATCAGGAGTGCAGATTTTCATTTTTACTTATCTGGAGAGATAGTGCTTGACATATATTAACCTTTTTCATGCTGTTGGCCAACAGAAATCAAGTGCATGACACAAAACTCTAGCGCTTAAGCAGTTAAAAGGATAGTTATACAGTTTAAATAATTTCCTTTATAAAATTGTTGCTTTTGCTAATAATAATAATAATAATAATAATGTACCTGATTTAAATTTCTACATTTCCACTGTAATAATAAGTCTGTTAATGTTTGTTTGCAAATTTACAAGCTGTGAGTGACAGAGGAGCTTCAGCAAGTTGCAGCCTCTCATCTTCTTATACTGACATGTCAGACATTGCAGTCTGAAAGATAACCTTACATTTTTATGGCGCCACATTGTGGCGTTCCATAGTTTAGTTTGTCCTTCAGTCCTCCAATCTGTCCATGCCAAAATGCCTTTCCATGGCATTCTTGTGTCTTTCCACCACACCACTCTATTTACTGGTACGTACCACGTACATGCTTCATACAATATTTACTTTTTATCCATGGAGTCATCATTTACACATCAATACACACATTGGTCTACACCGCACAGAACACTCTTCTGTTCTATCACATAAGCATCAACATAGAACGCCATCACTGTCTACTCTCAACCAGACCACACACAGTGTCACAGAAAGTAATCCTCTCATGTCCCACTCCAACAGTTTGAAAACTAAGGGGTCTATTTACTAAGCCTTGGATGGAATTAAAGTCAGTGGAGATAAAGTGCCAGCCAATCGGTTCCTAACTGTCATTTTGCAGACACAGCCTGTGGCATGACAGTTAGTAGCTGATTGGCTGGTACTTTATCTCCATCCAAGGCTTAGTAAATAGACCCCTAATAGCCCCAGCATATCAGGCATGCTATGACTTGCATTATTCAATGTCCTGTATAATACTGGTCTGCTTGCTCTGACTACAATCTGCTCTCACATCGAGTGACAGGTTTGTATTTTGTAACCACTGCTCCCCCTCATGTGAAATGGAACATTCCCAACACTTTTGCGCCTCAATCTGGATAGAAGTCATGTGGGGTAGTCCAGCACATTTGTGGCTGCTTCACTAGAACCATACAGTTGGCACACACTGCTGCTCTCTTCTGCCCTTTCTTGCAGTTTTGATTACCTGCTGTTCATGATATCTTCACCAGACATTGGTCTGTTGGGACCCCATTTGGAAAAGGCACTTAAGAATTATTCACTTTCTGGAAATCCCTGCATGAGTGAAAACTCTTGCTTCCCTTCCTTGAACTAGCCTAATTAATAGCACTAGCTGATGTGTCTGGTTTCAACATGTCAGAGGTTTGCTGGGTTGAACTTTGGAGTCAAATTTCGAAAAAACCCTGCTTACTGGGTGTCTGCAAATAACTGTCACAGTTTCCAGACCACCCAGCAGGTCACATGTTCCAGGGAAAGAACACCAACTGTCACATTTTCCAGAGTCACAATGGTGATGCATTGTAAATGGCAGGCAAACATTTTGCTACACAACCCTGGAACAAAGCAACCATTTACAATGCCAGTATCATTCTAAAAATCTATGGACCAAGACCTTTCGTTTGGTACATGAGCTGCTCTGTTCAGACAAAGGCATCATAGAAATATGTCACTCATAAAAGTCGATTATTATCGCACAAAGAAACTGCATCTCCCATGTGCTCCATCCTTCTTACACCTTTGAATCTGAGTACATGAAAAGTTGATAACAGGATCCATTGTGCTCTAATCACTCATCTAAATTACCTAGCAGTTGCTCCTCTGTCCCTATTCTATAGGCTGACACCATACGTGTTAATATTTGGAAAGTTCTATATTGATATACTATTGGGCGTAGACTCTATCCAAAATTACATGTATATAATACATTTATTTATTTTTAAACGGAAATAATTTAATTGAAGATTTTTACAGATCTATCAAATCCATGTATATAATAATTTTTTTTCATTACATATGGTAATTATAGATATTCAAAGTTGTATATAGCCACCAAAACAGGGACATTTAATTAAAAAAAATGACATTGCCAAAATTTCCAAGGACAATTTTAAAACTAGTGGTATGCAAATCAAGCAGATTCCATCCACTTTAACTATTATCTGTGTACCATTGTTGGGATATGTTCTTACAATGCTGCTGTACCATCTATTCATAAATGAACCCATTGTAATAACCTGTTGTAGTGATCACTGTTAAGTTGTCTACAAATAATAAAAGGTTTTCTAGCCAATGATATTTGCTTTATCTAAGCCTTGTACCATATATGTGCATTTTAATGTCTGATTATTCTTAAGAGGGTCATTTAATTGTGGACAGTGGCGGGTTTTTCTTACTATAAAAAATTAAAGTAGGCTTTTGAGTCTCCTCATTGATAAAGGTTGCGAGAAGGCTTGTTCACTAGCCTTTTGGCCGCCCTCTTGCATGGCTTTTCTTTTCTAGTGTTGCTAAGTAGCACTTGGAGAATCAAAAGTGTGAACATGCATGGCACCCAGGGCCCTCGAGCACCTGCTGTCCACCTGTTATGAAAAACACATTAAAAGAGAAAAGGAAAAGCAACACACCTTAGAAAATAATTTTTATAGAAAAAAACAAAAATTGCATGACACTCCTTTATTCAAGTGATTGCTCACTTATACTACAAAGAGTCCATATAGATCTGTGCATGTATACACGTCATACAACATGTAACCTGGGGAACCCTGACGCAGATGACCAATTAAGCTGGTCATTCATGACAAATACCTGGGCTTCACTCTGATTGGTTTGTTATCAATGCCTGGCTTACCTGGTAATTTGCATTGGTGCTACTGAAGAAGAGTGACTTCAGATCAAGTTAAAAATACAGTGGGGTAAATTTACTAAGGTGGGAGTTTTTTTAGAACTGGTGATGTTGCCCATGGCAACCAATCAGATTCTATTATTTGCTAGAAGCAGCTAGATAAATGTTAAGTAGAATCTGATTGGTTTTCATGGGCAACATCACCAGTTCTAAAAAACTCCTACCTTAGTAAATTTACACCAGTATCTACCATCCACCTGGTGCTTCCTTCATATTCCTTAACAACTTTGCTTCCTGGCTACCTCACTTCCTCTCTTCTGACATTCCCTCCATTATCCTAAGTGATTTCAACATCCCTATCGATAACCTCACAAAATCACCTGACTCTAACTCCTTAACCTCACCTCTTCACTTTGTCTCTCCCAGTGGACCACCTCACCCTCCCATGTGAACGGGAGCTCACTGGATCTGGTTTTCACTCAACGCTGCGATATTTCTGATTTCTCCAATTCCTCTTTTCCCCTCTCTGACCACCACCTGCTCTCTTTCAACTTATCTATCTCCACTTCCCCATCTCTCCCTCCTAAGGCTACCATCACTAAGCGTAACATTCAGGCTATTGACACCTCATCCATATCCTCCCTGCTCAACTCACTTCTCTCTCATGCCCTGAACAAGCCACATTCCCTATACAATGCATCTCTTACTTCTGCTCTTGACTCTGTTGCTCCACCAACCACTATTCACCCTCGCAGATCAACACCTCAACCCTGGCACACCAAATATCTTCAAAAATGCTCACGTACTGTCGAGCGATGGTGGAGGAAATCACGCTCTAAGGCAGACTTCCTCCATTTTAAATTCATGCTCTCAAACAATCATACTTCAAAATTCTCATCTCTACCCAGTCTTCTAACCACTGGCGCCTCTTTTCCACTGTGAACTCCCTCCTCTGCCCACTACCACCTCCTCTCCTATCCTCATTGTCTGCTCTTGACTTTGTCACTTATTTTACATCCAAGATTGTCTCCATACGTCAGGACATCACATCCCACCAAACCAGCAACCAGCCACCCCCCATCCCTTGCCACCCCTCCCCTTCCCTCTCACCAACTCTGACATCTTTCTCCCATGTTTCTGGTGAGGAAGTCATGGCCCTCATCCGTTCCTCCTCCCCACTTGACCCTATCCCCCTCCAACCTCCTCTGCTACCTTTCGTCTATAGCCTGTTCCCATCTTGCCCACCTTCTCAATCTCTCCCTCTCATCAGTCACTGTCCCCTCTGCCTTCAAGCATGCTCTTTTCTCCCCTATTCTTAAAAAACCTACCCCTGATCCAAACAGCCTCTCCAACTATCAACCCACTTCTCTCCTCCCTTTTGCCTCCAAACGCCTTGAGCATATTGTCTATAACCGCCTCACTGCCTTTCTTTCTTCCCACTCACTGCTTGACCCATTCCAGTCTGGTTTCTGCTCTCTCCACTCCACTGAAACTGCCCTTACAAAAGTCTGCAATGATCTCAATGCAGCCAAATCTAAGGGCCACTACTCTCTGCTTATTCTTCTTGACCTCTCTGCTGCTTTTTACACTGTAAACCACCCTCTCCTTCTGCAAATCCTTCACTCTCTTGGTCTGAGCGATACTGCCCTCTCCTGGCTGTCCTCCTACCTCTCTGGTCATTCCTTCTCTGTCTCCTCTCATGACGCTACCTCCCCCCCACTTCCTCTAACTGTTGGTGTACCCCAAGGTTCTGTTCTTGGTCCTCTCCTTTTCTCTCTCCATACATCCTCTTTAGATGAACTCATTAGTTCTTTTAACTTCCAGTATCACTTCTATGCTGGTGACACTCAAATCTACCTTTCCTCCCCTGATCTCGCCCCGGTTCTTCTTACTCGTACCTCCGTCTCTCTGCTATCTCTTCCTGGATGTCCAGTGCTTTCTTAAACTTAACATGTCCAAGACTGAGCTGATAATCTTCCCACCCTCCTGCACAACTTCACCACCCACAATCTCATTATCTATTGATGGCACTACTATCTTCTCTAGCCCCCAAGTACGCTGTCTTGGCGTAATCCTTGACTCCTCTCTCGCCTTCAAACCACACATTCAGCACCTCTCACAAACCTGTCATTTTCATCTCAAAAACATTTCCGGGATCAGACCCTTTCTCACACAGGATGCCACCAAAATCATTATCCACTCACTGATTATTTCCAGACTGAATTACTGTAATCTCTTCCTAACTGGCCTTCCTGACAATTACCTCTCTCCACTCCAGTCTATCCTCAATGCTGCAGCCCGGCTCATCTTCCTCACTAAACGCACTACATCCACCTCCCCTCTCATACAAGCCCTTCACTGGCTTCCCTTCCCTTTAGAATCCAATTCAAACTTCTCACACTCACTTACAAAGCCCTCACCCAGTCCTCTCCCACTTACATGTCTGACCTTATCTCCCTTTACTCTCCCACCCGTCCTCTTCACTCTGCTAATGCACGCCGACTCTCCTGTCTTCTGATTACTTCCTCCCACTCCTATCTCCAAGATTTTTCACGTGCTTCTCCCCTACTCTGGAATTCTCTGCCACTCCCCATCAGACTCTCCACCTCTCTACAGAACTTCAAACGGGCTCTTAAGACCCACTTCTTTACCAAACCCAGCCAAATCTCATCCTAACCCTCTGTCCCACGCTCGGTCTACCCCATCTGTGTCACCCCTGTCTGTCTGCCCCTCCCCTTTAGAATGTAAGCTCTCACAAGTAGGGCCCTCTTCCCTCATGTGCTTATCCTTTTCTTACTTTAATAATTCTCAACTGCCCAAATCCTACAGTTTTCGGCCACCTTGATACTTATCTCTATGTAGTCCACTGATGTAGTTATGCTTAGTTACCCTGTACTTATCCTATATTGTCTTCAACTGTAAGTCACTGTTTTCCTGTTTTGATTATGTGCATATGTTCTTTGTAATTGGGCGCTGCGGAACCCTTGTGGCACCATATAATAGGATTTTAATACCTACCGGTAAATCCTTTTCTCCTAGTCCGTAGAGGATGCTGGGGACTCCAAAAGGACCATGGGGTATATACGGGATCCGCAGGAGACATGGGCACACTAAAAGACTTTGACTGGGTGTGAACTGGCTCCTCCCTCTATGCCCTTCCCCCAGACCTCAGTTATAGGAACTGTGCCCAGGAGAGACGGACAATTCGAGGAAAGGATTTTTGTTAAACTAAGGGCGAGAAACATGCCAGCCCACACCACAAACATACCGTACAACTTGATTAGCAGGAAACCAGATAACAGTATGAACTAACAACAGCAACAAGCTGAATTTAACCGACACACAAACCTCGTGTAACCGAAAATAACCAGTATCAACACAACTGCAAGGAACAGTCCGCACTGGGATGGGCGCCCAGCATTCTCTACGGACTAGGAGAAAAGGATTTACCGGTAGGTATTAAAATCCTATTTTCTCTTACGTCCTAGAGGATGCTGGGGTCTATACCAAAGCTCCAGACCGGGCGGGAGAGTGCGGATGACTCTGCAGCACCGATTGAGCAAACATGAGGTCCTCATTAGCCAGGGTATCAAACTTGTAGAACTTAGCAAAAGTGTTTGAACCCGACCATGTAGCTGCTCGGCAAAGTTGAAGTGCCGAGACCCCTCGGGCAGTCGCCCAAGATGAGCCCACCTTCGTGGTAGAATGGACCTTCACTGACTTCGGCAACGGTAGTCCAGCCGAAGAATGAGCGTGCTGAATCGTATTACAAATCCAGCGTGCGATAGTCTGCTTAGACGCAGGATTTCCAATCTTGTTGGAAGCATACAGGACAAACAGAGCCTCTGTTTTCCTAGTAAGAGCCGTTCTGGCGACATACATTTTCAAAGCTCTTACAACATCAAGAGATTTTGGAACTGCCACAGCATCCGTAGCCACAGGTACCACAATAGGTTGATTTATGTGAAACGAAGAAACCACCTTCGGCAGAAATTGTTGACGATTCCTCAATTTTCCACATGAAAAATCAAATATGGGCTCTTGTGAGACAAAGCCGCCAACTCGGACACTCGTCTGGCAGACGTCAAAGCCAAAAGCATGACCACTTTCCAAGTGAGAAACTTTATCTCAACCTTACGCAAAGGTTCAAAGCAGTGAGACATAAGAAACTGCAACACCACTTCAAGATCCCACGGCGCCACGGGTGGCACAAAGGGAGGATGGATATGCAGCACTCCCTTCACGAAAGTTTGAACCTCAGGAAGGACGGCCAATTCTTTTTGTAAGAAAATAGATAAAGCCGAAATCTGCACTTTGATGGAACCCAATTTCAGGCCTGCATCCACGCTTGCCTGCAAAAAAATGTGGGAAACGACCCAAGTGAAACTCTTCCGCAGGAGCTGCTTTGGTTTCACACCATGACCCATACTTTCTCCAAATACGGTGATAATGATTCGCCGTGACCTCCTTCCTAGCCTTAAGGAGAGTGGGGATGACCTCCCCGGGAATACCCTTCCGAGCTAGGATTTGGCGTTCAACTTCCACGCCGTCAAACGCAGCCGCAATAAGTCCAGAAACATGCAGGGCCCCTGCAACAACAGGTCCTCTCTCAGAGGAAGCGGCCAGGGATCTTCCACTAGTAATTCCTGAAGATCCAGAAACCAGGCCCTCCGTGGCCAATCTGGAGCGACGAGTATAGCCTGAACCCTTGTTCGTCTTATGATCCTCAACACCCTTGGAATGAGAGGAAGCGGAGGGAACACATACACCGACTGAAACACCCACGGAGTCACCAGGGCATCCACCGCACAGGCTTGGGGGTCCCTCGACCTGGAACAATACTTCGGAAGCTTCTTGTTGGGGCGAGACGCCATCATGTCTATCAGAGGAATTCCCCAACGGCTTGTCACTTCTGCAAATACTTCTTGATGAAGAGCCCACTCTCCTGGATGGAGATTGTGTCTGCTGAGGAAGTCTGCTTCCCAGTTGTCCACACCCGGGAGGAAAACTGCTCACGTGCTTTTCCGCCCAGTGGAGAATTCTTGTGGCTTCCGCCATTGCCGCCCTACTCCTTGTTCCGCCTTGGCGGTTTACATACGCCACCGCTGTTATGTTGTCCGACTGGATCAGGACAGGGAGACCCTGAAGAAGGTTATTTGCTTGCAGGAGGCCGTTGTAAATGGCTCTTAACTCGATAACATTTATGTGGAGACAAGATTCCTGGCTTGACCATTTTCCCTGGAAATTTCTTCCTTGCGTGACTGCGCCCCAGCCTCGGAGACTTGCCTCTGTTGTCAGCAGGACCCAGTTCTGGATTCCGAATCGGCGTCCCTCTAGAAGGTGAGAGGCTTGCAGCCACCACAGGAGAGAAATCCTGGCCCTGGAAGATAGACTTATTTTCCGGTGCATATGCAGGTGAGACCCGGACCATTTGTTCAGCAGATCCCACTGAAACACCCGGGAATAAAACCTGCCAAACAGAATGGCTTCGTAAGCCGAAACCATCTTCCCGAGCACTCGAGTGCATTGATGAATCGACACTCTTGTCGTTCTCAGAAGCTCCTTGACCATGGTCTGTATTTCCAGAGCTTTGTCCTCCAGAAGAAACACTCTCCGTAGCTCCGTGTCTAGGATCATGCCCAGGAAGAGCAGCTGAGTTGTCGGTATCAACTGAGACTTTGGCAAATTTAGAATCCAACCGTGATGTCGCAGAACCGACAGGGAGAGTTCCACATTTCTTAACAATTGTTCTTTTGATCTCTCCTTTATCTGGAGATCGTCCAAGTACGGGATAATTGTGACCCCTTGCTTGCGAAGGAGTACCATCATTTCTGCCATAACCTTGGTGAAAACCCTCAGGGCCGTGGAAAGCCCAAACGGCAACGTCTGAAATTGGTAATGACAATCCTGTACCGCAAATCTCAGGAAGGCCTGATGAGGAGGATATATCGGGACGTGTAAGTAGGCATCCTTTATGTCGACTGACGCCATAAAATCCACCCCTTCTAAGCTAGAGATCACAGCTCGAAGAGATTCCATCTTGAACTTGAAAGTTTTCAAGTATGGATTGAGGGATTTTAGGTTCAGAATCGGTCTGGCCGAGCCGTCCGGCTTCGGCACCACAAAGAGGCTCGAATAGAACCCTTCCCCCCGTTGGGACGGGGGAACCGGCACCACGACCCTCTGTTGACAAAGCTTTTGTATCTCAGCATTTACCACTACTCTTTCTGGAAGAGAAACTGGAAGGGCCGATTTGAAAAAGCGGCGGGGGGGGCATCTCCTGAAACTCCAGTTTGTTCCCTTGGGACACTATGTCTAAAACCCAAGGATCCAGGGCCGATTGAAACCAAACCTGACTGAAGACTCGGAGGCGGCCCCCCCACCGGCACGGACTCCCGCAGGGGAGCCCCAGCGTCATGCGGTGGACTTGGTAGAGGCGGGGGAGAACTTTTGGTCCTGGGCGCCTGACACTGCAGGCGACCTCTTTCCCCTTCCTCTACCCTTTGAGGCGAGGAAGGACGAGCCCTTTCCTCTTTTGTATTTATTAGGCCGAAAGGACTGCATCTGCTGATGGGGCACCTTTTTCTGTTGTGTAGGAACACAAGGAAGAAAAGATGACTTACCCGCAGTAGCGGTAGACACCAGGTCAGCAAGGCCGTCACCAAACAAGACACTACCTTTAAAGGGGAGAGCTTCCATAATTTTCTTGGAGTCAGCATCAGCATTCCATTGATAAATCCACAGCGCCCTCCTGGCCGAGACCGCCATGGCATTGGCTCTTGATCCCAAGAGGCCAACATCCCTCGCCGCATCCTTTAGGTAATCTGCAGCGTCCTTGATATAACCAAGAGTCAAAAGAATGTTATCCTTATCAAGGGTATCCATATCAGAAGCCACATTATCAGCCCACTTAACAATAGCACTACTCACCCATACTGACGCCACAGCAGGTCTGAGCAATGCACCAGTATTAACGAAAATGGTCTTCAATGTCATCTTCAGCTTGCGATCCGCCGGATCCTTGAGAGCAGCCGTGTCAGGGGACGGAAGTGCCACCTTCTTGGACAATCGGGACAGAGTCTTGTCGACATTGGGAGACGACTCCCATGTCTCCCTGTCATCAGAGGGGAAAGGATATACCATAAAAATTTTCTTTGGAATCTGCCACCTCTTGTCCAGCGACTCCCAAGACTTTTCACAAAGAGCGTTCATTTCATGAGAGGGGGGAAACTTCACCTCAGACTTTTTCCCTTTAAATAAGCAAACCCTTGTGTCTGGGACAGCAGGTTCCTCAGAAATATGCAAAACATCTTTAATAGCCACAATCATGTACTGAATACTCCTAACTACCCTTGGGTGCAAAGTAGCCTCATTGAAATCGACATCGGAATCAGAGTCTGTGTCGGTATCTGTATCTACCATCTGGGTAAACGAACGTTTTTGTGACCCTGAGGGGTTCTGTACCTTAGCCAAAGCGTCTTCCATGGATTTCCGTCATGTTTGTGTCTGAGAATCAGATATATCCAGCCTCTTAGACAATAAAGCCACATTTGCATTCAGTGTACTCAACATATTAACCCAATCAGCAGTCGGCTGTGCCGACAGAGTCATTCCCAAATCCTTTTCTGCGCCCCCAGTAACTTCCTCCGGGGAGTAACACTCAGCCTCAGACATGTCGACACGTAGTACCGACACACCCACACTCACACCGGCCAAATCAGGGGGACAGACGCACAGGGAAGCCTGCAGAGAGAAACACAGAGGGAGTATGCCAGCTCACACCCCAGCGCCCATATACTACAAAGCAATAATATATGTGGTTAGCGCTGCCATATAAGAATAAAAGCACCAAATTGTATGTGCCCCCCCCCCCCCCCTCCCGTTTTGCTCCCTTGTTACTTGGAAGGAGCTTGGAGGTCCGGGCCAGCATCTCTGCAGCGGTTGTGGAGAGAAAAAATGGCGCTGGTGAGCTGTGCGGCTAAGCCCCGTCCCTTCCCGGCGCGCTGTAGTCCCGCTCAAATTTGACATTTTTATACTGGCGGGGGTATGGTATACGGTGCCCAGGCACCGAATATGCCTTCTGCCAGGTAAAATCAACCCCAGTAACTGCTGCCCAGGGCGCTCCCCCCCCCCAGCGCCCTGCACCCTGTAAGTGCTGTTGGTGATGTGTGTGGGAGCATGGAGCGCAGCGCTACCGCTGTGCTGTACCTCCGTTACTGAAGTCTTCTGCCGTCTGATGTCTTCTGATCTTCTAATACTCACCCGGCTTCTTTCTTCTGGCTTCTGTGAGTGGGGTGACGGCGCGGCTCCGGGAACAAGCAGCTAGGCGAATCAAGTGATCGAACCCTCTGGAGCTAATGGTGTCCAGTAGCCTGAGAAGCAGAGCCCTTAACTAAGAAGAAATAGGTCTGACTTCTCTCCCCTCAGTCCCACGATGCAGGGAGCCTGTAGCCAGCAGGTCTCCCTGAAAATAAAAAAGCCTAACATAAGCCTTTCCCAGAGAAACTCAGTAGAGCTCCCCTAGTGTGTGTCCAGTCACTGCTGGCCACAGAATCTGACTGAGGTCTGGAGGAGGGGCATAGAGGGAGGAGCCAGTTCACACCCAGTCAAAGTCTTTTAGTGTGCCCATGTCTCCTGCGGATCCCGTTTATACCCCATGGTCCTTTTGGAGTCCCCAGCATCCTCTAGGACGTAAGAGAAAAATAAAGGATAATAATAATAAAAGTATTAAATGGCTAATTATTGTGACATGAAAGGTGCCTTCATAATCTATTTCTTGTATTTCTCTAACGTCCTAGTGGATGCTGGGGACTCCGTAAGGACCATGGGGAATAGACGGGCTCCGCAGGAGACATGGGCACTTTAAGAAAGAATTTAGATTCTGGTGTGCTCTGGCTCCTCCCTCTATGTCCCTCTTCCAGACCTCAGTTTGAGACTGTGCCCGGACGAGCTGGGTGCTGTTCAGTGAGCTCTCCTGAGCTTGCTGTGAGAAAGTATTTTGTTAGGTTTTTTATTTTCAGGGAGCTCTGCTGGCAACAGACTCCCTGCATCGTGGGACAGAGGGGAGAGAAGCAGCCCTACTCACTGAAGCTAGGTCCTGCTTCTTAGGCTACTGGACACCATTAGCTCCAGAGGGATCGTACACAGGATCTCACCCTCGTCGTCCGATCCCAGAGCCGCACCGCCGCCCCCCTCGCAGAGCCGGAAGACAGAAGCCGGGTGAGTATGAGAAGCAAGAAGACTTCGAAATCGGCGGCAGAAAACTCCGTTCTTCACTGAGGTAACGCACAGCACTGCAGCTGAGCGCCATTGCTCCCACACACCTCACATACTCCGGTCACTGTAAGGGTGCAGGGCGCAGGGGGGGGTGCCCTGGGCAGCATATGGACCTCTTTTGGCAAAAGTACACATATATACAGTTGGGCACTGTATATGTGTATGAGCCCCCGCCAAGAAAATGTATATTTAAGCGGGACAGAAGCCCGCCGTCGAGGGGGCGGGGCTTCTTCCTCAGCACTCACCTGCACCATTTTTTCTCCACAGCTCCGCTGAGAGGAAGCTGCCCAGGCTCTCCCCTGCAGATACACGGTAGAAGAGGGTAAAAAGAGAGTGGGGGCACATAATTAGGCGCAAAAATCTATATAAACAGCAGCTACTGGGTTAACATTAAGTTACTGTGTTATTCCTGGGTTTATAGCGCTGGGGTGTGTGCTGGCATACTCTCTCTCTGTCTCTCCAAAGGGCCTTGTGGGGGAATTGTCTTCAGATGAGCATTCCCTTAGTGTGTGGTGTGTCGGTACGTGTGTGTCGACATGTCTGAGGTAAAAGGCTCCCCTAAGGAGGAGATGGAGCAAATGTGTGTGTGAGTGGTGTCTCCGTCGACAACGCCGACACCTGTTTGGATATGTGAAATTAAGTGCTAAGGTAAATTTATTGCACAAAAGATTAGAGAACAGACAGGGAATCTACCCATGTCTGTCCCTATGTCGCAGAGACCTTCAGAGTCTCTCAATGCTCACTATCCAAAATAATAGACACTGATATCGATGCGGAGTCTGACTCCAGTGTCGACTACGATAATGCAAAGTTACAGCCAAAATGGCAGGAAAGCATTCAATATATGATTATTGTAATAAAAAATGTTTTGCATATCACTGATTACTCATCTGTCCCTGACACAAGGGTACACATGTTTAAGGGTAAGAAAGCTGAGGTAAATTTCCCTCATCTCATGAAGAAAAAGAGCGGGAATCTCCAGACAAGAGACTGCAGTTTCCCACAAAGAATTCTGAGGGAGTATCCTTTCCCTACTAGGGCCAGGATACGATGGGAATCTTCCCCTAGGGTGTCACGTTTGCCCAAAAGGTAGCGCTGACTTAACAGCTATCCTCAGGGATCCTGCAGATAGCATGCAGTAAAAGTACTTTGAAGTCCATTTACACACATTCTGGTACTCTACTCAGACCGGCGATTGTGTCGGCATGGGTTTATAGCGCTGTAGCAGCGTGGACAGATACCTTATCAGCAGAGATTGAGACCCTAGTATGTATATATATATATATATATATATATATATAGATATATATATAAAACATGCCCAAAGAGACATTAGTCTACTGGGTTCTAGAGTCAACGCTATGTCGATTTCTGCTTGACGTGTCCTGTGGAACATGCAATGGACAGGTGATGCCGACTTAAGAGGCATATGGAAGGTTTACCTTACAAGGCTGAGGATTGTGTGGAGAAGGGATCTCGGACCTGGTCTCAACAGCTATAGCTGGTAATTCTGATCTTTTGCCTTATATTCCAGCACAGCCTAGGAAAGCACGACATTATCAAATGCAGTCCTTTCGATCACAAAGAAACAAGAAAGTCCGAGGTGCGTCCTTTCTTGCCAGAGGCAGGTGCAGAGGAAAGAAGCTGCACAACACAGCTAGTTCCCAGGAACAGAAGTCCTCCCCGGCCTCTACAAAATCCACCACATGTCGCTGGGGCTCCACAGGCGGAGCTAGGCCCGGTGGGGGCACGTCTTCGAAATTTCAGCCACAAGTGGGTTCACTCCCTGTTGGATCCCTGGGCTATAGAGATTGTGTCTCAGGGATACAAGCTGGACTTAGAGGAGATGCCCCCTCACCAACGGCCCTGCCGGCTTCCCCCCACGAGAGGGAAATAGTGTTAACTGCAATTCACAAATTGTTTCTTCAACAGGTGGTGGTCAAGGTTCCCCTCCTTTAACAAGGAGGGGGTTATTATTCGACCATGTTGTAGTCCCGAAACCGGACGGTTCGGTCAGACCCATATTGAATTTAAAATCCCTGAACATATACCTGAAAAGGTTCAAGTTCAAGATGGAATCGCTGAGAGCGATCGTCGCAAGCCTGGAAGGGGGGGATTTTATGGTGTCTCTGGACATAAAGGATGCATACCTTCATGTCCCCATTTATCCACCTCATCAGGCGTACCTCAGATTTGTGGTACAGGATTGTCATTACCAATTTCAGACGTTGCCGTTTGGTCTCTCCAGGGCACCGAGAATATTTACCAAGGTAATGGCGGAAATGATGGTACTCCTGCGGAAGCAAGGGGTCGAAATTATCTAATGCTTGGACGATCTCCTCATAAAAGCGGGATCAAGAGAGCAGTTGCTGATCAGCGTAGCACTTTCTCAGGAAGTGTAACGGCAACACGGCTGGATTCTAAATATTCCAAAGTCGCAGTTGGTTCCTACGGCTCGTCTGCCTTTCCTAGGCATGATTCTAGACACAGACCAGAAAAGGATTTAGCTCCCGATAGAGAGAGCTCAGGAGCTCATGACACTGGTCAGGAACCTATTAAAACCAAAACAGGTGTCAGTGCATCACTGCACTCGAGTCCTGGGAAGGATGGTGGCATCATACGAGGCCATTCCCTTCGGCAGGTTCCATGCGAGGACCTTTCAATGGGACTTACTGGACAAGTGGTCCGGATCACATCTTCAGATGCATCGGTTAATCGCCCTATCCCCCAGGGCCAGGGTGTCTCTCCTGTGGTGGCTGCTCACCTTCTCGAGGGCCGCAGATTCGGCATTCAGGACTGGGTCCTGGTGACCACGGATGCAAGCCTCCGAGGGTGGGGAGCAGTCACACAGGGAAGAAATTTCCAAGGTCTGTGGTCAAGTCAGGAGACTTGCCTTCACATCAACATCCTGGAACTAAGGGCCGTATACAACGCCCTACGTCAAGCGGAGACCCTGCTTCGCGACCAACCGGTTCTGTTTCAGTCAGACACCATCACCGCAGTGGCTCATGTAAACCGACAAGGCGGCACAAGGAGCAGGGTAGCGATGGCGGAAGCCACCAGAATTCTTCGCTGGGCGGAGAATCACGTAAGCGCACTGTCAGCAGTGTTCATCCCGGCAGTGGACAACTGGAATGCAGACTTCCTCAGCAGACACGACCTCCACCCGGGAGAGTGGGGACTTCATCAGGAAGTCTTCGCACAGACTGCAAGTCGGTGGGTACTGCCACAGGTGGACATGATGGCATCCCGCCTCAACAAAAAACTACAGAGGTATTGCGCCAGGTCAAGAGACCCTCAGGCGATAGCTGTAGACGCCCTGGTGACACCGTGGGTGTTCCAGTCGGTGTATGTATTTCCTCCTCTTCCTCTCATACCCAAGGTGCTGAGAATAATAAGAAAAAGAGGAGTGAGAACGATACTCATTGTTCCAGATTGGCCACAAAGGACTTGGTATCCAGATCTGCAAGAAATGCTCACAGAGGACCTGTGGCCTCTTCCTCTAAGACAGGACTTGTTGCAACAGGGGCCCTGTCTGTTCCAAGACTTACCGCGGCTGCGTTTGTCGGCATGGCGGTTGAACGCCGGATCCTAGCGGAGAAAGGCATTCCGGAGGAGGTCATTCCTACGCTGATAAAGGCTAGGAAGGACGTGACAGCTCAACATTATCACCGTATATGGCGAAAATATGTTGCTTGGTGTGAGGCCAGGAATGCCTCTACGGAGGAATTCCAGCTGGGCCGTTTCCTTCACTTCCTACAGTCAGGAGTGAATTTGGGCCTAAAATTGGGGTTCATTAAGGTCCAGATTTCGTCCCTATCCATTTTCTTTCAAAAGGAGTTGACTACTCTACCTGAAGTTCAGACGTTTGTAAAGGGAGTGCTGCATATTCAGCCCCCTTTTGTGCCTCCAGTGGCACCTTGGGATCTTAACGTGGTGTTGAGTTTCCTGAAATCCCACTGGTTGAACCACTCAAAACGGTGGAGTGGAAATATCTCACGTGGAAGGTGGTCATGCTATTAGCCTTGGCTTCGGCTAGGCGTGTGTCAGAGTTGGCGGCTTTGTCACATAAAAGCCCCTATCTGGTTTTCCATGCGGATAGAGCAGAATTGCGGACCCGTCCACAATTTCTGCCGAAAGTGGTTTCATCCTTTCATATAAACCAACCTATTGTGGTGCCTGTGGCTACTACGGACTTGGAGGATTCCGAGTTGCTTGATGTAGTCAGGGCTTTGAAGGTTTATGTAGCCAGAACGGCTGGGGTCAGGAAAACAGAGTCTTTGTTTATCCTGTATGCTTCCAACAAGCTTGGTGCTCCTGCTTAAAAGCAGACTATTGCTCGCTGGATCTGTAACACGATTCAGCAGGCTCATTCGGCGGCTGGATTGCCGCTGCCAAAATCAGTTAAGGCCCATTCCACTAGGAAGGTGGGCTCTTCTTGGGCGGCTGCCCGAGGGGTCTCGGCATTACAACTTTGCTGAGCGCCTACTTGGTCAGGTTCAAACACTTTTGCAAAGTTCTACAAGTTTGATACCCTGGCCGAGGAGGACCTTGTGTTTGCTCAATCGGTGCTGCAAAGTCATCCGCACTCTCCCGCCCGTTTGGGAGCTTTGGTATAATCCCCATGGTCCTTACGGACTCCTCAGCATCCACTAGGACGTTAGAGAAAATAAGATTTTACTTACCAGTAAATCTATTTCTCGTAGTCCGTAGTGGATGCTGGGCGCCCGTCCCAAGTGCGGACTTCTTCTGCAATGCTTGTATATAGTTATTGCTTAAATAAGGGTTATGTTATGGTTGCATCAGGGTTGACCTGTTGCTCTGTTGTTGTTCATACTGTTGACTGGGTATGTTTATCTCAAGTTATACGGTGTGATTGGTGTGGCTGGTATGAATCTTGCCCTGGATTACCAAAATCCTTTCCTTGTACTGTCAGCTCTTCCGGGCACAGTTTCTCTAACTGTGGTCTGGAGGAGGGACATAGAGGCAGGAGCCAGAGCACACCAGAATCTAAATTCTTTCTTAAAGTGCCCATGTCTCCTGCGGAGCCCGTCTGTTCCCCATGGTCCTTACGGATTCCCCAGCATCCACTACGGACTACGAGAAATAGATTTACCGGTAAGTAAAATCTTTTTTTTTATATAACTTTTCATTCCAATATCATAAGTGAAGCACAAAGGGGGAATTCAATAAGCCGCAATATTTACTACAATCTTTTAGCTTCTGGGTTAAGTGTCAGGGGCTATTCGGTTGTATCCCGCTATAAACCCTGTTGCTAACACGTGGTAAAATAGATTCCAAATGATGTGCCCATAGCTATGCAATTAATGCACGCAGTAAACCCTGAGGGTGCATTTAAAGCAAATTTCACACCCTTCTGAGGTGAGATCTGTGTTAAGTGCACCCTCGAAGTATACTGTGGGCAGTATTTGAGTAGCTTCAGGCTCTTAATAAAAGGCCTGCGGTAAGTCCCGTGGCTATTTGAATTCCCCCCCAAAAATGAATGAGCCCTGTAATTGCAAAAATTTAGATCACTGTAAGTGACCTAAAAAAGCAGTCAGCATAAGGCAAAATGTACATCATAAATAGAGTTATATGAAGACCCAAAAAAAGTAAGTATAAGATGATCCAGATTCATTGTAAATTTGTATGGAAAAATTTTATTTTTAAAATTATATTTTCAAATCATGATTCTTTCTGATTTGTGGAACCTACGCAATGTTTCTTTCTGACCACTTCGAGTCTGTCATCTAGAATCTCTGTTGAAGCAGCACAACAGATGGAGTGAAACAAAGGGATGGTGTTATAATGTTATAAATATCTTTCTCTAGCGTCCTAGTGGATGCTGGGAACTCCGAAAGGACCATGGGAATAGCGGCTCCGCAGGAGACTGGGCACAACTAAAAGAAAGCTTTTAGACTACCTGGTGTGCACTGGCTCCTCCCACTATGACCCTCCTCCAAGCCTCAGTTAGATTTCTGTGCCCGGCCGAGCTGGATGCACACTAGGGGCTCTCCTGAGCTCCTAGAAATAAAGTTTATTTTAGGTTTTTTATTTTACAGTGAGACCTGCTGGCAACAGGCTCACTGCATCGAGGGACTAAGGGGAGAAGAAGCGAACCTACCTGCTTGCAGCTAGCTTGGGCTTCTTAGGCTACTGGACACCATTAGCTCCAGAGGGATCGACCGCATTGGAACTGGCCTTGGTGTTCGTTCCCGGAGCCGCGCCGCCGCCCCCCTTACAGAGCCAGAAGCAAGAAGAGGTCCGGAAAATCGGCGGCAGAAGACATCAGTCTTCACCAAGGTAGCGCACAGCACTGCAGCTGTGCGCCATTTCTCCTCACTTCACACTCCGGTCACTGAGGGTGCAGGGCGCTGGGGGGGGGCGCCCTGAGCAGCAATAAAAACACCTTGGCTGGCAAATATATCACAATATATAGCCCCAGAGGCTATATATGTGATAAATACCCCTGCCAGAATCCATAAAAAAGCGGGAGAAAAGTCAGTGAAAAGGGGCGGAGCTATCTCCTTCAGCACACTGGCGCCATTTTCTCTTCACAGTGCAGCTGGAAGACAGCTCCCCAGGCTCTCCGCTGAAGTTTGCAGGCTCAAAGGGTTAAAAAGAGAGGGGGGGGGCACTAAATTTAGGCGCAATATTGTATATACAAGCAGCTATTGGGAAAAATTCACTCAATATAGTGTTAATCCCTAAATTATATAGCGCTCTGGTGTGTGCTGGCATACTCTCTCTCTGTCTCCCCAAAGGGCTGTGTGGGGTCCTGTCCTCAGTCAGAGCATTCCCTGTGTGTGTGCGGTGTGTCGGTACGCCTGTGTCGACACGTTTGATGAGGAGGCTTATGTGATGGCAGAGCAGATGCCGATAAATGTGATGTCGCCCCCTGTAGGGCCGACACCAGAGTGGATGGATAGGTGGAAGGTATAAACCGACAGTGTCAACTCCTTACATAAAAGGCTGGATGACGTAACAGCTGTGGGACAGCCGGCTTCTCAGCCCGCGCCTGCCCAGGCGTCTCAAAGGCCATCAGGGGCTCAAAAACGCCCGCTCCCTCAGATGGCAGACACAGATGTCGACACGGAGTCTGACTCCAGTGTCGACGAGGTTGAGACATATACACAATCCACTAGGAACATCCGTTACATGATCCCGGCAATAAAAAATGTGTTACACATTCTGACATTAACCCAAGTACCACTAAAAAAGGGTTTTATGTTTGGGGAGAAAAAGCAGGCAGTGTTTTGTTCCCCATCAAATGAGTGAATGAAGTGTGAAAAAGCGTGGGTTCCCCCGATAAGAAACTGGTAATTTCTAAAAAGTTACTGATGGCGTACCCTTTCCCGCCAGAGGATAAGTTACGCTGGGAGATTTCCCCTAGGGTGGATAAGGCGCTCACACGTTTGTCAAAAAAGGTGGCACTGCCTTCTTAGGATACGGGCACTTTGTAGGTACCTGCTGATAAAAAGCAGGAGGCTATCCTGAAGTCTGTATTTACACACTCAGGTACTAGATTGAGACCTGCAGATAGTGCTGCTGCAGCGTGGTCTGTAACCCTGTCAAACAGGGATACTATTTTGCGAACATAAGACGTCGTCTTATATATGAGGGATGCACAGAGGGATATTTTGCCGGCTGGCATCCAGAATTAATGCAATGTCCATTCTGTCAGGAGGGTATTAGAGACCCGACACTGGACAGGTGATGCTGACTTTAAAAGACACATAGAGCCTTATAAGGGTGAGGAATTGTTTGGGGATGGTCTCTGGGACCTCGTATCCACAGCAACAGCTGGGAAGAAAATTTTTTACCTCAGGTTTCCTCACAGCCTAAGAAAGCACTGTATTATCAGGTACAGTCCTTTCGGCTTCAGAAAAGCAAGCGGGTCAAAGGCGCTTCCTTTCTGCACAGAGACGGGGAAGAGGGAAAAAGCTGCACCAGTCAGCCAGTTCCCAGAATCAAAATTCTTCCCCCGCTTCCTCTGAGTCCACCGCATGACGCGGGGGCTCCACAGGCATAGCCAGGTACGGTGGGGGGCCGCCTCAGAAATTTCAGCGATCAGTGGGCTTGCTCACAGATGGATCCCTGGATCCTTCAAGTAGTATCTCAGGGGTACAAGCTGGAATTCGAGGCGTCTCCCCCCCGCCGTTTCCTCAAATCTGCCTTGCCGACAACTCCCTCAGTCAGGGAGGCTGTGCTAGAGGCAATTCACAAGCTGTATTCCCAGCAGGTGATAGTCAAGGTGCCCCTACTTCAACAAGGACGGGGTTACTATTCCACACTGTTTGTGGTACCGAAACCGGACGGTTCGGTGAGACCCATTTTAAATTTGAAATCCTTGAACACATACATAAAAAAATTCAAGTTCAAGATGGAATCGCTCAGGGCGGTTATTGCAAGCCTGGAGGAGGGGGATTACATGGTATCCCTGGACATCAAGGATGCTTACCTACATGTCCCCATTTACCATCCTCACCAGGAGTACCTCAGATTTGGGGTACAGGATTGCCATTACCAATTCCAAACACTGCCGTTTGGACTGTCCACGGCACCGAGGGTCGTTACCAAGGTAATGGCAGAAATGATGATACTCCTTCGAAAAAAGGGAGTTTTAATTATCCCGTACTTGGACGATCTCCTTATAAAGGCGAGGTCCAAGGAGCAGTTGTTGGTCGGAGTAGCACTATCTCGTGAAGTGCTACAACAGCACGGATGGATTCTATACATTCCAAAGTCACAGCTGGTTCCTACCACACGCCTACTGTTCCTGGGGATGGTTCTGGACACAGAACAGAAAAAAGTGTTTCTCCCGCAGGAGAAAGCCAAGGAGCTGTCATCTCTAGTCAGAGACCTCCTGAAACCAAAACAGGTATCTGTGCATCACTGCACACGAGTCCTGGGAAAAATGGTAGCTTCTTACGAAGCAAAATTCCATTCGGCAGGTTCCATGCAAGAACTTTTCAGTGGGACCTCTTGGACAAGTGGTCGGGATCGCATCTTCAGATGCATCGGCTGATAACCCTGTCTCCAAGCACCAGGGTATCTCTACTGTGGTGGCTGCAGAGTGCTCATCTTCAAGAGGGCCACAGATTCGGCATACAGGACTGGGTCCTGGTAACCACGGATGCCAGCCTTTGAGGCTGGGGGGCAGTCACACAGGGAAGAAATTTCCAAGGACTTTGGTCAAGTCAGGAGTCGTCCCTACATAAATATTCTGGAACTGAGGGCCATTTACAATGCCCTAAGTCTGGCAAGGCCTCTGCTTCAAAACCAGCCGGTACTGATCCAATCAGACAACATCACGGCAGTCGCCCATGTAAATCGACAGGGCTGCACAAGAAGCAGGATGGCGATGGCAGAAGCCACAAGGATTCTCCGATGGGCGGAAAATCACGTCTTAGCACTGTCAGCATTGTTCATTCCGGGAGTGGACAACTGGGAAGCAGACTTCCTCAGCAGACGCGACCTACACCCGGGAGAGTGGGGACTTCATCCAGAAGTCTTCCGACTGTTGGTAAACCGTTGGGAAAGGCCACAGGTGGACATGATGGCCTCCCGCCTAAACAAAAAACTAGATATTGCGCCAGGTCAAGGGACCCTCAGGCAATAGCTGTGGACGCTCTAGTGACACCGTGGGTGTACCAGTCGGTTTATGTATTCCCTCCTCTGCCTCTCATACCAAAGGTACTGAGAATAATAAGAAAATGAGGAGTAAGAACGATACTCGTGGTTCCGGATGGGCCAAGAAGAGCTTGGTACCCAGAACTTCAAGAAATGATATCAGAGGACCCATGGCCTCTACCGCTCAGACAGGATCTGCTACAGCAGGGGCCCTGTCTGTTCCAAGACTTACCGCGGCTGCGTTTGACGGCATGGCGGTTGAATTCCGGATCCTAAAGAAAAAGGGCATTCCGGAGGAAGTCATTCCTACACTGATAAAAGCCAGGAAAGAAGTAACCGCAAACCATTATCACCGTATTTGGCGAAAATATGTTGCGTGGTGTGAGGCCAGGAAGGCCCCAACAGAGGAATTTCAGCTGGGTCGTTTTCTGCGCTTCCTACAGTCAGGAGTGACTATGGGCCTAAACTTGGGTTCCATTAAGGTCCAGATTTCGGCTCTGTCGATTTTCTTCCAGAAAGAACTGGCTTCACTGCCTGGAGTTCAGACATTTGTAAAGGGAGTGCTACATATTCAGCCCCCCTTTTGTGCCTCCTGTGGCACCTTGGGATCTCAACGTGGTGTTGAGTTTCTTAAAATCACATTGGTTTGAGCCACTTAAAACTGTGGATTTGAAATATCTCACATGGAAAGTGGTCATGTTATTGGCCTTGGCTTCGGCCAGGCGTGTGTCAGAATTGGCGGCTTTGTCATGTAAAAGCCCTTATCTGATTTTCCATATGGATAGGGCAGAATTGAGGACTCGTCCCCAGTTTCTCCCTAAGGTGGTATCAGCTTTTCACTTGAACCAACCTATTGTAGTGCCTGCGGCTACTAGGGACTTGGAAGATTCCAAGTTACTGGACGTAGTCAGGGCCTTAAAAATTTATATTTCCTGGACGGCTGGAGTCAGAAAAAACTGACTCGCTTTTTATCCTGTAGGCACCCATCAAAATAGGTGCTCCTGCTTCTAAGCAGACTATTGCTCGCTGAATTTGTAGCACAATTCGGCTGGAGCATTCTGCGGCTGGATTGCCGCATCCTAAATCAGTAACAGCCCATTCCACGAGGAAAGTGGGCTCATCTTGGGCGGCTGCCCGAGGGGTCTCGGCTTTACAACTTTGCCGAGCTGCAACTTGGTCAGGGGCAAACTCGTTTGCTAAATTCTACAAATTTGATACCCTGGCTGAGGAGGACCTTGAGTTCTCTCATTCGGTGCTGCAGAGTCATCCGCACTCTCCCGCCCGTTTGGGAGCTTTGGTATAATCCCCATGGTCCTTTCGGAGTTCCCAGCATCCACTAGGACGTTAGAGAAAATAAGATTTTACTCACCGGTAAATCTATTTCTCGTAGTCCGTAGTGGATGCTGGGCGCCCATCCCAAGTGCGGATTGTCTGCAGTAATTGTACATAGTTATTGTTAACTAAAGGGTTTTTGTTATGAGCCATCTGTTGAGAGGCTCAGTTGTTATCATACTGTTAACTGGGTATAGTATCACGAGTTATACGGTGTGATTGGTGTGGCTGGTATGAGTCTTACCCGGGATTCAAAATCCTTCCTTATTGTGTCAGCTCTTCCGGGCACAGTATCCTAACTGAGGCTTGTAGGAGGGTCATAGTGGGAGGAGCCAGTGCACACCAGGTAGTCTAAAAGCTTTCTTTTAGTTGTGCCCAGTCTCCTGCGGAGCCGCTATTCCCATGGTCCTTTCGGAGTTCCCAGCATCCACTACGGACTACGAGAAATAGATTTACCGGTGAGTAAAATCTTATTTTTTTTTGTTTTGTTTTGTTTTGTTTGTTATTTTAATTATAGTATTGCTGTATAAACATGTAGGTACGTGCCATCTCTGCACCAGCCACGAGATCCTGAATGATGCAACAAAGCTGAAAAGCATCTTTTCTAATGCTCAGCCTGGGACATCTAAGGAGGCCATGGTTGGTCTGTCTTTGCGATTGCCTGTGCCCCCTGTACAGTTGCAAGGAGCAGGGGACATTAGCGTGGGGGAGGAGTGTGCATGCAAAAGGAAGTCTCTTGTGGCGACTGTGGTAGGGGCCCTGTGTCCAGCAGCTCACATACATCCTCCCCACTCCATATTCACTTCCACCACCCCAGCAGCACCTAGACAAGGAGAGGGTAGTCAGCAGCACATGCCCCCTGGGTCCCTGCTTGTTCCTGCTCTGGGGCGCATAAAGTACTGTAGAACCTGAAGCAAAGGAGGAAGTCAATGTGCCTCCTTCAGGAATGACTTCCATTGTCTCCTGTATGTATGCCCTGGACCTAGGTATGTCACCTGCTAAGTTTGAATTCTGATAGTTGCTCTAAAGCATAACTTTGATTTAGCATTAAACCTCTGTTTGTCTGTTATGAAACCATTATTCAACTGTTCCTTTTCCAACAGTATTATCTAGTGTTTTCCTCCTCCACTTGTCTATAATGTAACCTAGGTAGTCAATTCCTAAAGCTGGGTACACACTAGACATATTGGGTACATCATCTAAGGTGTACCCGATGTGGTGCTGATGATGTGCGCTTCCGCGCATCGCCAGCGTGAGCCTCTGTCGGTCCTGCATGCAGGGCCAAAGGAACACATCGCTTGCGTGGGCCATGCTGCCAAATGCAGCATGGCTCCCTCCGTCACTGCCGGCATCAGTGTATGCACCGGCCAATGCCGGGCCCCGTCGCCTGTGATGTCGCTGGGTACACACATCGTGCAGTGCGTACTCCGTTTTAAGGTCCGTATACATTTACGTCGTCTAATGTTTCCCCCTCCCGGGCCGGCCGGCCGGTCGGCGGCTGAGATGTACACACTGAGCGAAATGACCGCTCATATCGCTCAATGACATCACGCCTCCACCAGCCCTGCATGCAGGTCGTGGACAACAGTCCAGATCCTGCATGCATGCCCTACCGACAGCGACGATCGTTGGCGACCCGCGGAGCCGCGCATCAGTCGTTGCTGGCGGCATACACACTTGCCGATAAAATGAGCGACGTCGCTCAGGGAGGGGGAAAATGAGCGACGTCGCTCATTTTATCGGCAAGTGTGTACGGACCTTAACACTATATGTGTAGAAGTCTTGGAAGCAGCATAATACAGATGACCATATTGCGCTGTAAGGGAGAATGGTTTTTGCAGGCTAACGTTACACTGACCCTTCACTTTAATTTCAGTCTACAAAAGTGCAGCTAATTAAATAAATAAAGCAGTGTCATGATTTGAAGGGGCTGATAGAGGGTGTCATATGATCTGCTGCAGGGCTGTAAAGAAGGGTGTGCGACTGCTGCCTTCGCACAGGGCTGACAGTGAGACACGGTCACTGCCCAGCAGCACTCTGGAGAGGAAACCTGCCTCTTTTATCCACCTTAGGTGCTTGGAGAGGAAGCCCACACCAGAGAACGGAACAGGGAGCATCCTTAGAATGTGTCCATCACCTATCTTCCTGCTCCTAATGCCCCCCTGGAGGGGTTTGCAAACACAGGGTGCAGAAATTCCCTGCTATAGCGCTGATATGCTAACATGGCTAAGCCAATCCATAATTTAATTTGCTTAGTTCAAGAGAAAATGTGTCCTATTATTGAATGGCTACTTCTCTTTACTGCACCATCCATTAAAAAGTAAATAGCAGTCAATACAACAAAGTTAATCTAAAATAAGGGTTAGAATTAGAGGGTACTGACTGATTAGTAATAGAGGAAAGATCAGAAATGTTTTGTTTAATATTTTTACAATTCAGTGTATTGTATAAAAAATACACCACATGCAATGGTAAGCAGATATAGAGGGAGATGTATCAAGCTTTCTAAAGAGTAGACAAGTTGCCCATAGCAACCAACCAGCTTCTAACAGCCATTTTATCAAGTAAATGCTAGGTAGAAGCTTATTGGTTGCTATGGGCAACTTGTCCACTTTTCTATTCTTTAGAAGGCTTGATACATTATTATTATTATTATTATTATTATTATTATTATTATCATCATTTATTTATCAGGGTGCAAAATTGCTCCTCCTAACTGGATTTACTCCTAACATTAAATCACACCCATATGGTTTCATACACAGCCAGATCTGTGTTCATCTCTGCACATGCTGTGGGCCGCCAAGCATGAATTAAGTCAACCTTCCTATGCGTCCGCAAGTAATTGCAGACGCATCGGATCTAAGGTTGACCCCTTTCTGCGTGCACAGACCAGATGGACGCGGCCATGCGTCCTTCTCTGAATTAGGCCCATAGTTTACATATTATGAAATAATACTGTATGTTTGGAACTCACTGTAACATGACTCACTTGTGTTCAGGTTAACATTGCATTGCTAGAAGTGTGTGTGAAATTGTAGTCTCAGAAGACTACTTTATTCATGTTGTCACTGTAAGAATGTTTGAAATTAAATAGATTTTTTACTACGTTCTCTATAACTCTTTAAATCATCTGCACCCATGTAGCAACTATAAGGAACCTTGCTCCCAATCCAGTTCCAGCTTGCTGTCTCCTCCAATTACAGTCCAGTTTCAGCATGCTGTCTCCTCCAGGTTCAGTCTGGTTCATGTCTGCTGTACTCTTCCAGTTCAAGTCAGGTCCAGCTTGCAAATCTTCAGCCTGTGTCCTTCCACTCCACTTCCAGTCTGGTTCAGCCTGCTTAACGCCAATCTTTGTCCTTCATTCCGGTCCCAATCCAGTTTGGCCAGATTAGCTTCAGCCTTTGCACTTCATTCTGGTCTCAGTGCGGTTCAGCCCCCATACTTTTTTTCCGGTCCCAGTTTGGTTCAACCTGCTTCTTACATTCCAATCCCAGTCCGGTTCAGACTGCTACCTACATTTTGGTCCCGGTCTGGATTAGCCTGTTACCCAAAATCCAGTTCCTGTTCGGTTCCAGTCTGAGTTCCTGCAGTAGTCTGAAGTATCCTGTTAATATCACTGACTGTAATAGTAATTTGAAGTCTTAAATCTTCAGTCTGCTATACTTTTTGATTTTAAGCAGGTCTTCTGTTTACAACTCGCCTGCTCATTGAAGGCTAAAGTGGACTGTTTCTTTGTACCATTGTTGTGTCCATGATTTCAGGTAATAGGTGTGCGCTTGATGAGGACCACCTGTTTTCTAAATTTGCCACGGTAGACCAGTGGGAGATAAAACTGAGGTAGGTAGCAAAGGTGAGGATAGACTCCAAGGGGAAACGAGGCAGAAGTTAGGAAATCTAGAGATTACTGGATTATGGTAATTATGGTGGGGAATCATGAGGGCATATCTGAAAGTTTTCATAGTTTCCAGGGTGAGTAAGGGCCTGCTTCTGGAATCATTGAGGAGATAGAAACAGCAAGATTGTAAAAGGGATTGTATGTGAGGAGAGAAGGAAAGGACAGTATCAAAGATAACATCTGGACACTGAATTTGGGGAACAGAGGAGTTTGACACATTGTCAATAGAGAGGGAGTGAATTTGAGTTGATTGTACCTTCGCTGGGGCAAAGTCGACAAACTCAGAAGACTACTTTATTCATGTTGTCACTGTAAGAATGTTTGAAATTAAATAGATTTTTTACTACGTTCTCTATAACTCTTTAAATCATCTGCACCCATGTAGCAACTATAAGGAACCTTGCTCCCAATCCAGTTCCAGCTTGCTGTCTCCTCCAATTACAGTCCAGTTTCAGCATGCTGTCTCCTCCAGGTTCAGTCTGGTTCATGTCTGCTGTACTCTTCCAGTTCAAGTCAGGTCCAGCTTGCAAATCTTCAGCCTGTGTCCTTCCACTCCACTTCCAGTCTGGTTCAGCCTGCTTAACGCCAATCTTTGTCCTTCATTCCGGTCCCAATCCAGTTTGGCCAGATTAGCTTCAGCCTTTGCACTTCATTCTGGTCTCAGTGCGGTTCAGCCCCCATACTTTTTTTCCGGTCCCAGTTTGGTTCAACCTGCTTCTTACATTCCAATCCCAGTCCGGTTCAGACTGCTACCTACATTTTGGTCCCGGTCTGGATAAGCCTGTTACCCAAAATCCAGTTCCTGTTCGGTTCCAGTCTGAGTTCCTGCAGTAGTCTGAAGTATCCTGTTAATATCACTGACTGTAATAGTAATTTGAAGTCTTAAATCTTCAGTCTGCTATCCTTTTTGATTTTAAGCAGGTCTTCTGTTTACAACTCGCCTGCTCATTGAAGGCTAAAGTGGACTGTTTCTTTGTACCATTGTTGTGTCCATGATTTCAGGTAATAGGTGTGCGCTTGATGAGGACCACCTGTTTTCTAAATTTGCCACGGTAGACCAGTGGGAGATAAAACTGAGGTAGGTAGCAAAGGTGAGGATAGACTCCAAGGGGAAACGAGGCAGAAGTTAGGAAATCTAGAGATTACTGGATTATGGTAATTATGGTGGGGAATCATGAGGGCATATCTGAAAGTTTTCATAGTTTCCAGGGTGAGTAAGGGCCTGCTTCTGGAATCATTGAGGAGATAGAAACAGCAAGATTGTAAAAGGGATTGTATGTGAGGAGAGAAGGAAAGGGCAGTATCAAAGATAACATCTGGACACTGAATTTGGGGAACAGAGGAGTTTGACACATTGTCAATAGAGAGGGAGTGAATTTGAGTTGATTGTACCTTCGCTGGGGCAAAGTCGACAAACTCAGTTTTAAAAATATTGAGTTTAAGCAAGTAGTGTGCCATCCAGGATAAGATGGCTGTCAGAAGGTGACATGGGAGAGAGGTCTAGGGAAAATGTAGGTATTGATGGAAAAAGGTGGTAGCTTAGTCCAATGTAACTGTTATGCATGCCAAGGAAGGTAGTGTAGATAGAGAAGTGAAGGGGGAAAAGACAAAAACTTGGGGTCCCCAACTGGAATGGGAAGTGTAGTTGCTAATAGATATGGAGAAGGAGCTGTTGGAATAATAGAAGAGGAACTAGGAAAGAGCTCACAAATAGTGAAGGGTTTTAAGTGGTTAAATGTTGTGATATTAACAAGTATACAAATAGAGAACTGGCTTTTGGATTTGCAAGATAAGGAGGTTACCAATTACCTTGATGCTGTCAGTTTTGGTGGAATGAAGAGGCTGAAAGCCAGATTTGAGTGGGTCTAAGAGAGAGTGGGAGGAGAGGTGAGGCTCCTTTCACCCAAGGAGCTTTGAAACAAAGGGGAGAAGAAAGATGGTATATTACTGAGGAAATATAGGTCAAGTGAGTCTCTTAAGGATTTGGAGACAGTACAACTTGAAGGATAAAGGAAAGGTACTAGGAGAGAGATGAATTGACCAAGTGTGCAGTGCTGAACATGCTTCTTGGGGAAGTGGTCAGAAGAGGTTGGATGGAATAGGATTAAGGGGCAGGTGGACAGGAGGGCATGGGCCTCGGAGACTGTACAAGGGCTGACAAGGTTGCCAGTCCCGTAAGGGGGAAGGGAGGTGGGGTCTGAAGTAATAAGATGCTATGGCGGATGGAGTTGAAGTGGTAAAATCAAGTGCACTGAGGGAGTAGTGGGAGCGGTAGGGGAATGGAGTTGGAGGCCTGGGAAGAGACAAGGGCCCTCCTCCAGAGGAGCTCAGTAGAGTGAGAGCACTTTAGAGAAAGCTGGTCAGTGTAGATTACCAACGTTGGGTAGGGGTGAAATTGGTTACGACAGTTGGGGCAGCAGAGTCAAGGACATTAGTGAGAGTATGGTCATAGAAGGGTACAGCTCGACTAGGAGAATAGTAATGGGGGAGAGAAGGAAATTTAGAAATTTTGCAACCAGGAGCCATTTAGTAGCTTTTCAAGTCATTGTTTTGTACTAATAATCAATTCACGATTAAGGTGTTTTTAATTGTTATGATTGGTCTTCAAAATCAGTATAAGGGGACAATTCAATTCTCTGTGATAAGCGAAGCTTGCCTACTGTAATAAATTGTAGAGGGCATATACGGACATTGCAAATAGCAGAGAAATAAATTGCTGCCTAATATTACATAGACTGAA
This sequence comes from Pseudophryne corroboree, assembly GCF_028390025.1. Taxonomy (NCBI): domain Eukaryota; kingdom Metazoa; phylum Chordata; class Amphibia; order Anura; family Myobatrachidae; genus Pseudophryne; species Pseudophryne corroboree. The sequence continues at coordinate 466,541,787 of NC_086447.1, read as the reverse complement.
TGAATATGTTCAGTAAACTGATTATTAATTTCTATTACACAGTATATTTGCAGTTTGCGTATGTTGACCACTACAAATGGCAAATTGGTGGTTTATGTTCTTGTATACCACAATACTTTTTCTCATACGTCCTAGAGGATGCTGGGGACTCCAAAAGGACCATGGGGTATAGACGGGATCCGCAGGAGACATGGGCACACTATAAGACTTTGAATGGGTGTGAACTGGCTCCTCCCTCTATGCCCCTCCTCCTGACTTCAGTTAGACTCTGTGCCCAGAGAGAATGGACACACACTAGGGGAGCTCTCCTGAGTTTCTCTGAAAAGATTTTATGTTAGGTTTATTATTTTCAGGGAGACCTGCTGGCTACAGGCTCCCTGCATCATGGGAGTGAGGGGAGAGAAGCAGACCTACTTCTTCTGAGTTCAAGGGCTCTGCTTCTTAGGCTACTGGACACCATTAGCTCCAGAGGGTCTGATCACTTGGTTCGCCTAGCTGCTCGTTCCCGGAGCCGCGCCGTCACCCCCCTCACAGAGCCAGAAGAAAGAAGCAGGGTGAGTATAGGAAGAACAGAAGACTTCAGTGACGGCAGAAGACTTCAGAGTCTCGGAGGTACCGCGCAGCGGTTGCGCTGCGCGCCATTGCTTCCACACACAAGCGGCACTACAAGGATGCAGGGCGCAGGACGGGTGCCCTGGGCAGCAATATACCTCATAAATAAAGCCTGGCAAAGATGTATACAGTGCATAGGCACTGTATACGGACCCCCGCCAGTATAAAAATGTAAAAAATAGCGGGATTGAAGCGCGCCGAGAAGGGGGCGTGGCTTAGCCCTCACAACTCTATACATCGCCATTTTCTCCTCACAGAGATGCTGGGCCCGCCAAAACACTGTTAAACACCTAACAGTGTAAAATAAGGGGGGGCACAGTTATTTAGTGCAATATAGGTTCAACCATGAAGCACTATATATATGTATATATAATGAGCGTGTGTACAATGAGTTGGTTAAAGTTTCTGTGTTTTCCCTGTCAGAAATCTGCCCATTTTAGCAATGTTGGTGGGTGTTTAGTACACGTGTGTCGACATGTATGAGTGCTCTACCACAAACAGATATGGGAATCCTTCTGTCAGGATAGCCGACTCCAGATGGTACTTGATTCATGAGATTAAGTGTCAGCATGTCAGTAGTTGTAAGCTTTTCCAAAGTAAACACTGTTTGGGGGACACAGACGTATGTGGGTGACCCTGTCGGCACCAACTATTATGACTGGGTGTAAAATAATATAAAAAAACCTATACCTGTATGTATATATATATATATATATATATATATGTATGGTACGTTTGCATTGAGCTGTAGCTCGAGCACAGACGTGGTAGTATTTGTGGGGACGTCCTAGTGAAATTAGGTATATATTTCCCTCAGACCCCTCGGGGTCACAAAAAAATGTTATTTTGCCCAGTTACTACTCCCTGTTGTCGACACGAATAATATGTTTTATGCCGGCCATAATGTTTCCTGTTTAGATCCACAACTTTGGCATTCAGTAATTGTCCATACACATTCAGAACACATTAATGTCACTAGGGACCCTGCTGTTCCTGACAGATTATATATATATATATATATATATATATATATATCAGATGTATATAAACATATATGTGTATATGTGTATTTAAATGTGTATATTTGTATTACAATTTATTATGAATGCTGAAGTAAAGTTATTCCTTCTCATGTGCTGGTCGCTCTGTTAATGAAGCTCTAGGTCAGCCGTGACAAGATGGTCTCGAATCCTCACGAGGAGTCCGAGTGTTTATTCTTTTCCCGCCGTGGATAGAATAAAGTGAAAGTCAACACCTGGTCTGCACGGGGCCCTGTCACAAAGGCTCATATACAGGAAGCTAAGTGATATTTTAATTATATGCTTTGATGATATTTGCATTACATACGTATGGGGGAGTGCTTGTATTCAGAAATGGTCGGTTACCTTGTTATCCGATATAATTACCCTGGGGAGAAAGGGGATATTCCTTGGGTCTTATCTAGAACATTGCAGCTTGCTGCCGTGCGACTACAAGAGGTATGCACTGACTCCTAAAATCCTGGAGTATCTTCCCTATGAAGGGGTAATCTGGTTTGGGGATGGCTTGGTTAAATTAATCTCGGCAGATACCACTGGTAAGTCTACCTTCTTGTGCTATGTTCCATCACAACGGTTGGTGACGCATTTTTTGTGGGATGCAGTCCTTTTGACCGGTTAGATACCGTTTTTATTCCCCTTCTTTGTAGGTAGAGGGAGGTGAAAAGGTAAGAGGTCTGCAGCCTTTTCAACTTCGCAGAACCAGATATCGTCCTCTATTTCTACCACATCCACTGCAGGTCGCTGGGTCTATCTTGCTGGAGCCCACACCGGTGGGAACTCGTCTAATACTCTTCAGTCAGTCCTGAAATGGACTTGACACAGTGACTTAAGAATAGAGTGCAAAGGGGGACATACTCAAGTTTTCCAGATGATTCCCCTCACTGATTTTTCAAATAGATCTTAACGATTCTCCTCCGGACGGGGAGGTAGTATGCAACGCCATACAAGAGTTGGTTCAGGATCAGGACATGGTTCGGCGGTCCCAGTCACAAAAAAAAAAAAAAGCTGTTATTCAAGCTTTTTCGTGCTTCTGAGCCCGGACAGCTCGGTCAGACCAATCCCAAAAGGATTTCTATTTAGGAAGTTGAACGGCAAGATGGAATCTCTCAGGGCAGGGATCTCCAGCCTGTAAAAGAAGAAAGAGGGTTTAAATGCGGTTTCATCCGCATTAAGCTTACCTGGGTTTGCTATTCAGGATTGTCATTGTCATTTCACCGGAGTGCTGGCAGCATGATGGTTTGCCTTCAATAGTAAGAGACATTATTATTCTGTACTGGGACGCTCTCCTGACTACGGCGAGGTCTAGAAACAAGTGGTACGAATCGTTGTTTCTCTCTGACAGTTCTTCAACACAGAGAATCACTGTTGATCCCAACTGCACAGATGTCGGAGTTGGGAATAAGATTAGATACTGAACTGTTGAGAGTTTGTTTTTTCCTGTGGAAAGAGATTTGAGGATCCAGAGTCGGATCAGGTTTGCAACAGTGTAAACCCATCAATACGTTCCGTTGATGAAGAAGATGGTTGCGGCCTATGAGGCCATTCGGTGAGCAGGACAAATGCCAGAGTGGTTTTTGCGGGACCAGTTGGACATGTGGTCCGGGTATCACCTGCACATGCACCGGAAAATAATCCTATTTTCCAGGACCAGGATATCTCTCCTGTGGTGACTTCACAGTTCTCACCTCCTAGAGAGACGAAGGTTCGGGATCCAGGATTAGATCCTGGTGTCCATGGATTCAAGTCTCCGAGGCTGGGGAGCAGTCTTTCCAGGGGAAGAATTTCCAGGGGAAAAGGTCAAGCTGGGAAGCTTGTCTGCAATAAGCATTCTTGAATTAAGAGCTATTTACAACGGAACATATTCTTCGCGATCTGCACATCTAAATTCTGTCGGACGACTTAACAGCAGTGGCGTAAATAAACCGCTAGGGCGGAACGAGGAGCAAAGCGGCAAGGGCAGAAGCCGCAAAAGTTTTCCGCTGGGCGGAAAGGCATGTAAACGCTCTATTAGCGGTTTTCGTTCCGTGTGTAGACAACGGAGAAATAGACTTCCTCAGCAGACATGATCTCCATCCAGGAGAGGGAGGTCTTCGTCAAGAAGTTTTCACAGAAGTGACAAGTCTTTGGGGAATTCCTCAATTAGACATGATGGCCTCTCGCCTCAACAAGAAACTTCAAGGATATTGTTCCAGGTCAAGGGACACTCAGGCAATAGCAGTGGACGCCCTCGTAATACCATGGATGTTTCAGTCGGTCTATGTGTTCCCTCCACTTTCACTCTTTCCGAAGGTGATAAGCATAAGAAAAACAAAGGTTCAGGCGTTCCTCTTTGTTCCGGTCTAGCCAAGGAGGGCTTGGTATCCAGATCTTCAAGACTTACTCATAGAAGATCCCTGGCCTCTTCCTCTACGAGAGGACCTGTTACAGCAAGGACCGGGCGTGTATCAAGACTTACCGCGGCTGCGTTTGACGGCATGGCGGTTGAACGCCATATCGTAGCCCGAAAGGGTATTTCCGGTGAAGTCATTCCCACATTGCTTCAGGCTAGGAAAGGAGTACCGGCGAAGCTTTACCACCGTATTTGGAGGAAGTATGTGTCTTGGTGTGAATCCATGAAGGCTCCTACGGAAGAATTTCAGCTGGGTCGTTTTCTCAATTTTTTGCAAGCAAAGGTGGATGCAGGTCTAAAGTTCGGCTCCATTAAAGTGCAGATTTCGGCCTCATCAATTTTCTTTCAAAAAGAATTGGCCGCCTTTCCAGATGTTCAGACTTTCATGAAAGGAGGGCTGCACATCCAACCTCCATTTGTGCCCCCAGTGGCACCATGGGACCTTAACGTGGTGTTGCAGTTTCTTATGTCACACTGGTTGGAACCTTTACGAGAGGTTGAGTTAACATTTCTCACTTGGAAAGTGGTCATGCTATTGGCCTTGGCGTCCGCAAGGCGGGTGTTGGAATTGGCGGATTTGTCTTACAAGAGCCCCTATTTGATCTTCCAGGTTGATAGAATTGAGAACTCGGCAACAATTTCTGCCAAAAGTGGTTTCCGCGTTTCACAGGAACCAGCCTATTGTGGTACCTGTGGCTACTTAAACCTTGGCTGATTCGAAGTCTCTCGATGTAGTCAGAGCTTTGAATATTTGTGTCGCTAGAACGGCTAAGATTGGAGAAACAGAGTCTCTGTTTATCATGTATGCTCCCAACAAAATTGGGGCCCCTGCTTCTAAGCAGACTGTTACACGCTGGATCTGTGATACGTTTCGGCATGCTCTTTCTACGGCTGGATTGCCATTACCGAAGTCAGTGAAGGCCCATTCTACCAGGAAGGTGGGCTCTTCTTGGGCGGATGCCCGAGGAGTCTCGGCGGTTCAACTTTGCCGAGCAGCTACTTGGTCGGGTACAAACACTTTGCAAAGTTCTACAAGTTTGATACCCTGGCCGATGAGGACTTCATGTTTGCTCAATCAGGGCTGGAGAGTCGTCCGCACTCTCCCGCCCGGTCTGGAGCTTTGGTATAAACCCCATGGTCCTTTTGGAGTCCCCAGCATCCTCTAGGACATATGAGAAAATAGGATTTTAATACCTACCGGTAAATCCTTTTCTCTTAGTCCGTAGAGGATGCTGGGCGCCCGTCCCAGTGCGTACTGTATCTGCAGTTATTGGTTATGGTTATACTCATGTGGTGTTTCTTTTCAGTCAGTCTGTTGCTGACGTTGTTCCTGCCATGGCAGACGGTATGTTATTATTGGTCGTGTTTACACTCAGGTTGTGTTACATTTTCAGTCAGCATATTGCTGTATGTTTTTTCATGCCGTCGGCTGGTGTTCTATTGAATGCCACGTTCTGCAGCATGTTCGAGGTGTGAGCTGGTATGACACTCACCGTGTTTAAACAATAGATTCTTTCCTCAAAATGTCTGTCTCCCTGGGCACAGTTCTCTAACTGAAGTCTGGAGGAGGGGCATAGAGGGAGGAGCCAGTTCACACCCATTCAAAGTCTTATAGTGTGCCCATATCTCCTACGGATACCGTCTATACCCCATGGTCCTTTTGGAGTCCCCAGCATCGTCTACGAACTAAAAGAAAAGGATTTACCGGTAGGTATTAAAATCCTATTTTCAGGGTTATTTCCATTTTATACAAACTGTTTATTGGTACAGTAGATGTGAATGTGCCAGATTTCAGTTGTTTATACAGTATATGTTTTGCTTTAAGATTTGATCACTCCCCAGGGATAAGTGTTTAATTATACATTTTAATTAGCAGTCAATTATGTTGGACGCATTCAAAATGCATATTGTTGTTTGTTGAAAGCAACAGAGAATATAGTCATCTATGTATTCTGGTATTGTTTTTGTTGCTGTGTTTCATTGCCTTGAACATGAAAAGGCCTATTGTATATTGTAGTTTTTGCCCTAGCTTTTCTTTTAAAATGAACGCATTGGTACAGCAAATTATGTTTTTTCAAAGAGAGTGAGTGAATTAAGACTCATACTAGCCTGCATCTCTCTGTGATAGTTGCCCTTCATTTCGTGTCACCATTACTTGGGACCCAACCTGTTCTGTCATTATACTGCTGACACTATACAACAGGTTGTAGCTTACTGACACTGGCTTCCATATGTCCCCACATCTGTGAGCGGTCAATGCAGCCCACCATCCCAGCAGTCCAGTCTCCACAAGGATCTTGCTTGGAGCAAATTTTCAAGGAGAAAAGAGCACATCTTTTAGCTGTCAGCTTTTAGGGATTTCTAGCACAACATTTTTAACCTTGATTATTAAATGCTCACTGTATGTCTTATTTAATATACAGTATATTGTGTATTTGAGTAATCATTATAGTATGAATGCAGTACAGCATTTGAAGTTAAGTGCATAATATGCTGTATATATGTGCGAGTGTATTGTGTGTGTGTGTATATATATATATATATATATATATATATATATACATTTATATATATATATATATATTTCTCTAACGTCCTAAGTGGATGCTGGGGACTCCGTAAGGACCATGGGGAATAGCGGCTCCGCAGGAGACTGGGCACATCTAAAGAAAGCTTTAGAACTACCTGGTGTGCACTGGCTCCTCCCCTATGACCCTCCTCCAAGCCTCAGTTAGATCTCTGTGCCCGAACGAGAAGGGTGCACACTAGGGGCTCTCCTGAGCTTCTTAGTGAAAGTTTTAGATTAGGTTTTTTTATTTTCAGTGAGACCTGCTGGCAACAGGCTCACTGCATCGAGGGACTAAGGGGAGAAGAAGCGAACTCACCTGCGTGCAGAGTGGATTGGGCTTCTTAGGCTACTGGACATTAGCTCCAGAGGGACGATCACAGGCCCAGCTTGGATGGGTCCCAGAGCCGCGCCGCCGGCCCCCTTACAGAGCCAGAAGGCAGAAGAGGTCCGGAAAATCGGCGGCAGAAGACGTCCTGTCTTCAACAAGGTAGCGCACAGCACTGCAGCTGTGCGCCATTGCTCTCAGCACACTTCACACTTCGGTCACTGAGGGTGCAGGGCGCTGGGGGGGGGCGCCCTGAGACGCAATAAAAACACCTTGGATGGCAAAAAAATGCATCACATATAGCTCCTGGGCTATATGGATGCATTTAACCCCTGCCAGAATCCATAAAAAAGCAGGAGAAAAGTCCGTGAAAAAGGGGCGGAGCCTATCTCCTCAGCACACTGGTGCCATTTTCCCTCACAGCTCCGTTGGAGGGAAGCTCCCTGTCTCTCCCCTGCAGTCACTACACTACAGAAAGGGTTAAAAAAAGAGAGGGGGGCACTAATTAGGCGCAGTATTAACTATACAGCAGCTATAAGGGGAAAAACACTTATATAAGGTTATCCCTGTATATATATAGCGCTCTGGTGTGTGCTGGCAAACTCTCCCTCTGTCTCCCCAAAGGGCTAGTGGGGTCCTGTCCTCTATCAGAGCATTCCCTGTGTGTGTGCTGTATGTCGGTACTTTTGTGTCGACATGTATGAGGAGAAAAATGATGTGGAGACGGAGCAGATTGCCTGTAATAGTGATGTCACCCCCTAGGGGGTCGACACCTGAGTGGATGAACTGTTGGAAGGAATTACGTGACAGTGTCAGCTCTGTATAAAAGACAGTGGTTGACATGAGACAGCCGGCTACTCAGCTTGTGCCTGTCCAGACGTCTCATAGGCCGTCAGGGGCTCTAAAGCGCCCGTTACCTCAGATGGCAGATATAGACGCCGACACGGATACTGACTCCAGTGTCGACGGTGAAGAGACGAATGTGACTTCCAGTAGGGCCACACGTTACATGATTGAGGCAATGAAAAATGTTTTACACATTTCTGATAATACGAGTACCACCAAAAAAGGGGTATTATGTTTGGTGAGGAAAAACTACCTGTAGTTTTCCTGAATCTGAGAAATTAAATGAGGTGTGTGATGATGCGTGGGTTTCCCCCGATAACAACGGATAATTTCTAAAATGTTATTGGCATTATATCCTTTCCCGCCAGAGGTTAGGGTGCGTTGGGAAACACCCCCTAGGGGGGATAAAGCGCTCACACGCTTGTAAGGGCTCTACCTTCGCCTGAGATGGCCGCCCTTAAGGATCCTGCTGATAGAAAGCAGGAGGGTATCCTAAAAGGTATTTACACACATACTGGTGTTATACTGCGACCAGCAATCGCCTCAGCCTGGATGTGCAGTGCTGGGTTGGCGTGGTCGGATTCCCTGACTGAAAATATTGATACCCTAGATAGGGACAGTATATTTTTGCCTATAGAGCATTTAAAAGATGCATTTTTATATATGCGTGATGCACAGCGGAATATTTGCCGACTGGCATCAAGTCTAAGCGCGTTGTCCATTTCTACCAGTAGAGGGTTATGGACACGTCAGTGGTCAGGTGATGCGTATTCCAAACGGCATTTGGATGTATTGCTTTATTAAGGGAGGAGTTATTTGGGGTCGGTCTTTCAGACCTCGTGGCCACGGCAACAGCTGGGAATTCCACGTTTGTACCCCAGGTCGCCTCTCAACATGAGAAGACGCCGTATTATCAGGCGCAGTCTTTTCGTGGACAAGCGGGCAAAAGGTTCCTCATTTCTGCCCCGTGACAGAGGGAGAGGAAAAAGGCTGCAGAAATCAGCCAGTTCCCAGGAACAGAAACCCTCTCCCGCCTCTGCCAAGCCCTCAGTATACGCTGGGGCTTTACAAGCAGAATCAGGCACGGTGGGGGGCCCGTCTCAATGAATTTCAGCGCGCAGTGGGCTCACTCGCAAGTAGACCCCTGGATCCTTCAGGTGATATCTCAGGGGTACAAATTAGAATTCGAGACGTCTCCCCCTAGCCGTTTCCTAAAGTCGGCTTTACCGATGTCTCCTTCTGACAGGGAGACAGTTTTGGAAGCCATTCACAAGCTGTATTCCCAGCAGGTGATAATCAAGATACCCCTCCTGCAACAGGGAACGGGGTATTATTCCACACTGTTGTGGTACCGAAGCCGGACGGCTCGGTGAGACCGATTCTAAATCTAAAATCTTTGAACACTTACGTACAGAGGTTCAAATTCAAGATTGAGTCACTCAGAGCAGTGATTGCGAACCTGGAAGAAGGGGACTACATGATGTCTCGGGACATCAAGGATGCTTACCTTCATGTCAAAATTTACCCTTCTCACCAAGGGTACCTCAGGTTTATGGTACAGAACTGTCACTATCAGTTCAGACGCTGCCGTATGGATGGTACACGGCACCCCGGGTCTTTACCAAGGCAATGGCCGAAATGATGATATTCCTTCGAAGGAAGTGAATTTTAGTTATCCCTTCCTTGGACAATTCCCTGATAAGGGTAAGATCCAGGGAACAGTTGGAGGTCGGTGTAGCACTATCTCAGGTAGTGTTGCGGCAGCACGATTGGATTCTCAATATTCCAAAATCGCACCTGGTTCCGACGATGTGTCTTCTGTTCCTAGGGATGATCCTGGACACAGTCCAGAAAAAGGTGTTTCTCCCGGAGGAAAAAGCCAGGGAGTTATCCGAGCTAGTCAGGAACCTCCTAAAACCGAGCCAAGTCTCAGTGCATCAATGCACAAGGGTTCTGGGTAAAATGGTGGCTTCCTACGAAGCAATCCCATTCGGCAGATTCCACGCAAGAACTTTCCAGTGGGACCTGCTGGACAAATGGTCCGGATCGCATCTTCAGATGCATCAGCGGATAACCCTGTCACCAAGGACAAGGGTGTCCCTCCTGTGGTGGTTGCAGAGTGCTCATCTTCTAGAGGGCCGCAGATTAGGCATTCAGGACTGGGTCCTGGTGACCACTGATGCCAGCCTGCGAGGCTGGGGAGCAGTCACACAGGGAAGGAATATCCAGGGCTTATGGTCAAGCCTGGAGACATCACTTCACATAAATATCCTGAAGCTAAGGGACATTTAAAATGCTCTAAGCTTAGCAAGACCTCTGCTTCAAGGTCAGCCGGTGTTGATCCAGTCGGACAACATCACGGCAGTCACCCACGTAAACAGACAGGGTGGCACAAGAAGCAGGAGGGCAATGGCAGAAGCTGCAAGGATTCTTCGCTGGGCGGAAAATCATGTGATAGCACTGTCAGCAGTATTCATTCCGGGAGTGGACAACTGGGAAGCAGACTTCCTCAGCACGACCTCCACCCGGGAGAGTGGGGACTTCACCCAGAAGTCTTCCACATGATTAAAAACTCGACAGGTATTGCGCCAGGTCCAGGGACCCTCAGGCAATATGCTGTAGACGCTCTGGTAACACCGTGGGTGTACCAGTCAGGGTATGTGTTCCCTCCTCTGCCTCTCATACCCAAGGTACTGAGATTGATAAGATGGAGAGGAGTAAGCACTATATTCGTGGCTCCGGATTGGCCAAGAAGGACTTGGTAACCGGAACTTCAAGAGATGCTCACGGAGGATCCGTGGCCTCTACCTCTAAGAAGGGACCTGCTCCAGCAAGGACCCTGTCTGTTCCAAGACTTACCGCGGCTGCGTTTGACGGCATGGCGGTTGAACGCCGGATCCTGAAGGAAAAAAGGCATTCCAGATGAAGTCATCCCTATCCTGATCAAAGCCAGGAAGGATGTAACCGCAAAAACATTATCACCGCAATTGGCGAAAATATGTTGCGTGGTGCGAGGCCAGTAAGGCCCGACGGAGGAAATTCAACTGGGTCGATTCCTACATTTCCTGCAAACAGGAGTGTCTATGGGCCTGAAATTGGGGTCCATTAAGGTTCAAATTTCGGCCCTGTCAATTTTCTTCCAAAAAGAACTAGCTTCAGTCCCTGAAGTTCAGACGTTTGTAAAAGGGGTACTGCATATACAGCCTCCTTTTGTGCCTCCAGTGGCACTTTGGGATCTCAATGTAGTTTTGGGTTCCAAAAGTCACATTGGTTTGAACCACTTAAATCTGTGGAGTTAAAATATCTCACATGGAAAGTGGTCATGCTGTTGGCCCTGGCCTGGGCCAGGCGCGTGTCAGAATTGGCGGCTTTATCCTGAAAAAGCCCTTATCTGATTTTCCATTCGGACAGGGCGGAATTGAGGACTCGTCCTCAGTTTCTCCCCAAGGTGGTTTCAGCGTCTCACCTGAACCAACCTATTGGTGGTGCCTGCGGCTACTAGGGACTTGGAGGCCTCCAAGTTGCTAGACGTTGTCAGTGCACTGAAAATATATGTTTCCAGGACGGCTGGAGTCAGGAAATCTGACTCGCTGTTTATCCTGTGTGCACCCAACAAGCTGGGTGCTCCTGCTTCTAAGCAGACTATTGCTCGTTGGATTTGTAGTACAATTCAGCTTGCACATTCTGTGGCAGGCCTGCCACAGCCAAAAATCTGTAAATGCCCACTCCACAAGGAAGGTGGGCTCATCTTGGGCGGCTGCCCGAGGGGTCTCGGCTTTACAACTTTGCCGAGCAGCTACTTGGTCAGGAGCAAATACGTTTGTAAACTTCTACAAAATTGATATCCTGGCTGAGGAGGACCTGGAGTTCTCTCATTTGGTGCTGCAGAGTCATCCGCACTCTCCCGCCCGTTTGGGAGCTTTGGTATAATCCCCATGGTCCTTACGGAGTCCCCAGCATCCACTTAGGACGTTAGAGAAAATAAGAATTTACTTACCGATAATTCTATTTCTCATAGTCCGTAGTGGATGCTGGGTGCCCATCCCAAGTGCGGATTGTCTGCAATACTTGTACATAGTTATTGTTACAAAAATCGGGTTATTATTGTTGTGAGCCGTCTTTCAGAGGCTCCTCTGTTATCATGCTGTTAACTGGGTTCAGATCACAGGTTATACGGTGTGATTGGTGTGGCTGGTATGAGTCTTACCCGGGATTCAAAATCCTTCCTTATTGTGTACGCTCGTCCGGGCACAGTATCCTAACTGAGGCTTGGAGGAGGGTCATAGGGGGAGGAGCCAGTGCACACCAGGTAGTTCTAAAGCTTTCTTTAGATGTGCCCAGTCTCCTGCGGAGCCGCTATTCCCCATGGTCCTTACGGAGTCCCCAGCATCCACTACGGACTATGAGAAATAGAATTATCGGTAAGTAAATTCTTATTATATACTGTATATATTTATGCACACGCAGACTAAATTAAGTCTTAGGGGCCAATTCAATTATTTTTCCCCGGGCTACCAGTAGGGTTCGCTAAATAGAGTAATTCAATTTCAGCCTACAGTGCAAGAAGAAATGTGCGCTAAGTCAGCACTTTGGGCGTCCAAACAGCATGTGTGCCCAAACAACAATTGAATTGTAACAATGAAAATTAGACGCCCCAAACAATTGAATTGGCCCCTTAGAATCGAGAAGAAGATTGTGAGACCAAAGTGTGTCTTTAAAGAGCAAGTAGAACCATTGTATGACATTAATATATAATAAGAACGCGTGTTTCACTGAGCTGGATAATATACATGAAATAAATAGTGTTTATACTTAACTAAATATGCCCTTCATGCTCCTCCATCTCTGTCCGGCACATTGCCATGTTAGGTGGATGGTCCTCCTCGGAATTAGAGTTTGGGAAGAGTTGCATATTTGTAATTGAGTGGTAGAGAAATACTTTTTAACAGTGTGCTAAAATCGCTGTTTGGCAATTTTATGACTTCTGGGCATGCGCGCACACCGCTGCACGTATGCGATCGCAGTGTAAGTCCCGGTGAGGGGCAGTGAAGGGGCATTGATGCACCAATTGGGTGGCGCAGTCCGGACAACGGAGGCGTGTCCAGATTGTATGTGGGACATGTTGCGGCAGATGGGTGTCGTCACATGAAGCTTCTGCGACCCAAATCATGGCAGCTCGCTGTCTGCCTAGGCAGGGGGCTACCCTTATCATGTGAGCAATTTGCTGCTTAGCAAAACGCTTGCATGTTTCGGGGGACGTACGACCCGACATACAGATGTAGCCACCTTTATCTTGACCGATTCTCCGCTTAGACGGACGTTTAGTCACACTAAGGCGATAGCTTAGCTTGCTGAGTTTAATCACAGGCAGGCACGTTGAGGCGATTCTAGATACTCAGCATGCATTACACATCTCCACCACTGGGTGGCTAATGCTCCACTAATCCAGTACTTTTGATCGTATAGCGGCGGATTGATCTACAGCTCTGGCAAATGGTCAGTGACGACTGTAATGTTAATAGATGGTGACCAATGGTCAGATGGTGAGAGTTCTCAATATAAATAAATAGTTTATACAGACACAAACGAACATGTTAAAACACTTGTGTATGCAGACGCAAGATTGTGTATGGAGACGCAAGTAATTGTGTAAAAGGAAGTTTGTACAATGCATAAACACCGTGCTTTTGAAATACATGTACAGTATGAGCGTCCGAGTTCCCGTGACATTCACTTTATTATAATTTTTTTTCTTTGTTATACATTCAATGGAAGGGTGCACACAGGTTTCACATAAATCTTGTCTTGTAACCTGATCGGAACTCTCTACCTGTCTACTGCATGAACTGTGCAGGCTACCAGGGGGGAAAGTGGAAAGAGGGATGGGGGTAGGGCGAGGCAGTGGAAAATACCGTGTTCAAAGAACGGGCCAATGCTGAAGGAGCATCAGAATCCCCTAGCTAAAATACACAGGGTCGATAGGGATAAGCGAGGTCTATGCACATAACGATACACCAGACCCCATCGCAACACAAAGTGACAAAATGTCCGAGGCACATGAACCCCCGCCTTGTAGCATTATGTGCATAGACCTCGCTTAACCCTATCGCCCCTGTGTATTTTAGCTAGGGGATTTCGACGCTCCTTCAGCACTGCCCCGTAGCCTGCAAAACCTATGCCGTCACTCGCTCCATAGCTGAGTGCTGACACAAGGCGGATGTTCATGTGCCTTGGACATTTTGTCACTTTGTGATGCGATCGGGTCTGGGGTATCGTTAAGTGCATAGACCTCGCTTATCCCTATCGACCCTGTGTATTTTAGCTAGGGGATTCTGACGCTCCTTCTGCATTGCCCCGTGACCTACAATATCTGTGCTGTTACTTGCTCCATAGCCGAGGGCCTCCATAGGGCAAGGAGTCACAGGCGGTAGCCATTTCAATTGAGTCTGCCCTGCTACAGAATTGTATGTGTACCGTATGGTGCATAGAACCTTAACAGTACAACCGCTCCTGCAGCTTTGCCCTGGTTTATGTGAATAACTCCCTCCCTGTCTACTGCATGACCTGTGCAGGCTCCCAGGGGGGAAGGGCGATGGGCTAGCGGGAGGCGGTGGAAAATACCGTGCTTTTGAAATGCAAGTACTGTATGAGTCCGAGTCCCCACTAGTGTACTAATTAGCACAAACAGCTTGTTTTGTACAGTGGCAAGTTTAATCTTTCTATGTATAATGGAGAGATAAAAGCTCCTCCCTAAGTTCCTAGATGCCAAATCACCGTCCTTAGTATCTTTGTACAGTATGTTCTACTAGTGTACTAATTAGCACGAACAGCTTTTAACTGGATGCCAAATCACCGTACTTAGTATCTCTGTACAGTATGTTCTATTAGGGTACTAATTAGCACGAACAGCTTGTAACGTACAGCGCCAAGTTTAATCTTTCTATGTATAAGGGAGAGAGATAAAAGATCCTCCCTAAGTTCCTGGATGCCAAATCACCGTACTTAGTATCTCTGTACAGTATGTTCTATTAGGGTACTAATTAGCTGTTCGTGCTAATTAGTACCCTAATAGAAAATACTGTACAGAGATACTAAGTACGGTGATTTGGCATCCAGGAACTTAGGGAGGAGCTTTTATCTCTCTACATTATACATAGAAAGATCAAACCTGCCACTGTACGCTACAAGCTGTTTGTGCTAATTAGTACACTAGTAGAACATACTGTACAGAGATACTAAGGACGGTGATTTGGCATCCAGGAACTTACTGAGGAGCTTTTATCTCTCCCCATTATACATAGAAAGATTAAACTTGCCGCTTTACGTTACAAGCTGTTCGTGCTAATTAGTACCCTAATAGAACATACTGGACTTGGGGGGTACACACGGAGCGATCATGCTTAAAATCTAAGCAATCTAGTCAGATTGTTTAGATTTTAAGCAGCGATCGCTCCATAAATTCCCCCCTTAAGCAATCTGACTAGATTGCTTAGATTTTGTACCCCCCAATCTGACTAGATTGCTTAGATTTTGTACCCCCCACCGCGATAGCGATGCGCAGCCCCGCGCATCGCTATCGCTGGTGCTAGATTGGCCTGCCATGCAAGCCAATATAGCAGGTCGCTCATTTCACCCGCTGGGTGAAATGAGCGCCCCCCTGTCTCCCCCCGCATGCTCAGCACACATCGTGCTGTGCTGAGCGGTGGGAGAGATGTGTGCTGAGCGGTTCGCTCAGCACACATCTCTCCCACATCGGCCCGTGAGTACTGGCCTTTAGTGTTCTGGTGCATAGAAAGGGATTCTAACCAAACAGCCTTTTCATTATCTACCGAATCATATTGTCTCAAAAACAAACAAACAATAAACCTTGCTCCTACTGGGAGTGCTAAATCACTTCTGTGACGCCTCTGTCAACTGGACAACTAGGCTATTTAATACTAGCTGTAGTGGCTTAAACACAGAAATACACAGTCCTTATGCTGCTGGGGTTCCTACCTCAGCAAATCATTGAACTTAGGGCCTAATTCAGACCTGATCGCAGCTCTGCGAATTTGCAGAGGTTTGCATTCGGATAGTCGCTGCCCAGCCAGAGTGGAATCTGCCCTGTGCAAGTCTGCGTACGCCGTGCGAAAAGCTTTGCAAACGCCGGCCAGCTGCAAATCCGTTCGCAACTCACTCACAATCAAATGTTTTTTTTACAGTCTGTGCAGTCTGTGATACGCAATTTGAGAACACAGAAGCTAACAAAAAAGCTTTGCCCCAATCAGGGAACTTTCATAAACTAAAGAAAGCTATGTACTCATTTTCAATGTTTCAAATGTTTTAATAACATTTTAATAAACTGACAGTCTATAAGGTAAATAGTTTTTATGGATGTACTCAATAATAAATAGTGTAAAGGTTCATCTAACATCTAGGCCAGTGAATTTCAACCTTTTTTTTAGTCGCTGCACACCGAACAATATTTTAAAATTGCCAAGGCACACCATCAGTTCCCTACAGAAAAAAAAAAACTCACATTGGCCCTCACAGTAAAAAAAAAAAAAAATATCCACACATACATTGGCTTACACAGAAAAAACAATCACATCGCTCCCCACATAAATCCTATTGCTCCCCACATAAATCAATCGCATTAGTCCCCACATAAATCACATTGCTTCCCACATGAATTATTCACATTGTTCCCCCCATAAATCCATAAATCCTATTGCTTCCCACAGGAGAAATAACATAACAAATATTAGCCCCTACCGGTCAGCTGACCTCCTCCCTGTTCCTCAGTGGCAGGGGTGGTTCATAGTGCAGTGCTGTGAATACTGAACAGCGGGTGGTCGGGCAGGTGTGGATGTGGGTGGGCTAGCAGAGCTGTGTATGCAGGCGGGAACTGGAATACAGTTGTGCTCATAAGTTTACATACCCTTGCAGAATTTGTGATTTTATGGCCATTTGTCAGAGAATATGAATGATAACTCACAAACTTTTCTTTCACTCATGGTTAGTGGTTGGGTGAAGCCATTTATTATCAAACAACTATGTTTACTCTTTTTAAATCATAATGACAACAGAAACTACCCAAATGACCCTGATCAAAAGTTTACATACCCCAGTTCTTAATACCGTGTATTACCCCCTTTAACATCAATGACAGCTTGAAGTCTTTTGTGGTAGTTGTGGATGAGGCTCTTTATTTTCTCAGATGGTAAAGCTGACCATTCTTCTTGGCAAAAAGCCTCCAGTTCCTGTAAGTTCTTGGTCTGTCTTGCATGAACTGCACATTTGAGATCTCCCCAGAGTGGCTCAATGATATTGAGGTCATTAGACTGAGATGGCCACTCCAGAATCTTTACTTTATTCTGCTGTAGCCAATGACAGGTCGACTTGGCCTTGTGTTTTGGATCAATGTCATGTTGGAACGTCCAAGTACGTCCCATGCGCAGCTTCCGGGCTGATGAGTGCAAATTTTCCTCCAGTATTTTCTGATAACATGCTGCATTCATCTTGCCATCAATTTTGACCAAGTTTCCAGTGCCTTTGTACCTCACACATCCCCAAAACATCAGCGATCCACCTCCGTGTTTCTCAGTAGGAATGGTGTACCTTTCATCATAGGCCTTGTTGACTCCTCTCCAAATGTAACGTTTATGGTTGTGGCCAAAAAGTTAAATTTTGGTCTCATCACTCCAAATGACTTTGTTCCAGAAGTTTTGAGGCTTGTCTCTGTGCTGTTTGGAGTATTGTAAGCGGGATGCTTTGTGACATTTGTGTAGTAATAGCTTTCTTCTGGCGACTTGACCATGTAGCCCATTTTTCTTCAAATGCCTCCTTATTGTGCGTCTTGAAACAACCACACCACTTTGTTTCAGAGAGTCCTGTATTTCAGCTGAAGTTCTGTGTGGATTTTTCTTTGCATCCCGAACAAATTTCCTGGCAGTTGTGGCTGAAATTTTTGTTGATCTACCTGACCGTGATTTGGTTTCCACAGAATCCCTCATTTTCCACTTCTTAATTAGAGTTTGAATACTGCTGATTGGCATTCTCAATTGATTGGATATCTTTTTATATCCCTTTCCTGTTTTATACAGTTCAATTACCTTTTCCCGCAGATCCTTTGACAATTCTTTTGCTTTCCCCATGACTCAGAATCCAGACACGTCAGTGCAGCACTAGATGAAAGATGCAAGGGTCTTTCAGACGTCCAGAAACTCACTGACCTTTTATACACACACACTGATTACAAGCAAACAGATCACAGGTGAGGATGGTTACCTTTAGTAGCCATTCAAACCCGTTTGTGTCAACCGGTGTGCATGTTATCAGGTCAAAATCTCCAGGGTATGTAAACTTTTGATCAGGATCATTTGGGTAGTTTCTGTTGTCATTATGATTTAAAAAGAGTAAACACAGTTGTTTGACAATAAATGCCTTCACCCAACCACTAACCACGAGTGAAAGAAAAGTTTGTGAGTTATCATTCATATTCTCTGACAAATGGCCAGAAAATCATAAATTCTGCTAGGGTATGTAAACTTTTGAGCACAACTGTATGTGTATGCAGGCAGGTGGGCTGGCTGGGTGGTGAGACGCGGCGGCCGTGACCTATGATATCACACCGCTGTGTCTTCAAGGCATAGATCATGGCTGGAGCATGACTGATCCTCTAAGAAGAGCCCGGGACAACAGTTCACTCTGAAGGTACAGGAAACTGCTCTGGTTCCGCGGCACACCTTGCAACTGGTCGCAGCACACTAGTGTGCCACGGCACACTGGTTGAAAAAGCCTGATCTAAGCTATACAAAATTAAACCCTTCATGGGAAGGATCAGGTATTCACCAACAATTAAAAGTAAAATAATATAAATATAGGTGCCCCCAAGAGAAACCCCAATTGTGTGTATGTATATGTGTGTGTGTCAGGGGCGTATGTTATAATAAGACGCCCGGAGGCGAAAAAGTTTATATTGCCCCCCCGTGGCCCAGTCCAGGTATACACTCACAGCCACATATATATGCATACACGCACTCACATATATACAAATACACACACAACCACATATACACACAGCATATATACACACACATTATACCACTTATACACACAGAGCCACATATATACACACATAGCCACATATATACATACTCACAGTCACATACACATCTATACAAATACACATACATCTACACACACACACACACACACACACACACACACACACTGTCCCCCACCCTGACACTTTCCTCCATAAGATACCTCTTCTCACCTGCCTCAGTGTAAGCATGCAGGAGGAGTTGGGCAGCGGCGTTGTGCGGTGGCATTGTGCGGCTGGAGCTGAAGCCGGGAAGCTGTGCTGTGGTGGTGCAGGAGCTGGGTAGCGGCACTGAGGGGCGGGAGCCGGCCAGCCGTGATGTCATCAGTCTGTCCGGGTAGCTGCGCTATGGGGGGCGGGAGCTGAAGCGTCGCGGTATCATCATCCTGGAGCCGGGCAGCCGCACTTCTCAGGGGGCAGGAGCCGGGGTGTCATTCGGGAGACGGGAGCCACAGCCGGACAACCACACTGTCAGAGGCAATGGAGAAGGTGCCCCCTTCATTGCTGGAGCCCGGCGGCATCCGTCTCCATTGCCTCCCAGACTTCCGCCACTGGTGTGTGTATATATATATATATATATATATATATATATATATACGGTATATGTATATATATATATATATATATATATATATATATATTCATAATCCTGTTGTGCTAGTATCTGCAAAAAATACAGTCCTGCAAAGTATACCGTCCTTTGTAAGCATGATTGTAGTGCTTTAAATGGAATCATTACAGGCTTCATATTTGGAGCAATGTTTCTGATCTACAGTATAGTGGGATTCTCATACTACTAACTGTCCCTTTAGAAATGACAGTCCTGAGAGAGCTATGTTCGGGTGGGAAAGTTTGGTCGTATCTCAGATTCACTGTGAACTGGTGCTGCATGCCTACGGCACATTACAATAAATGGGTGTACGGAGGAAAGTAGAGGTTCATGTCACACTTGTTTATTAAATGATGTTTTGTAGCTTGAAATGTTCGGTGTTCTCAACTATGAATTAATTTACTATACCCCACTTTTCCAGCAATCTGGCTCGCTAAAGCTGGGAAAAGAGGTTGTATGGCTTTACTAGATACACATTTTGCAGGGAGTAATGAAAATCACCACAGAAGGAATGGTAGTCTTAAATTTGCCATATGGTTCTACCTTACAATGCCAGCCAGTTGGTGAATGTAGCTATGTAGCTATGGAAACGGCTGGCAGAACCATTTCATTTTTTTTTTGTGTGTGTGTGTTTTTGGAATTGATTAAAACCTTACATATGTTATCGCTGCCCCCTCACTCAATAGCAGTGACAGCGCTACAAGTCATGGTGTGATCCTATTTTCAAATATCCTAAGAGTTTGTGCCATAAAAATAGACTGAAAATTAACTATTTAAATCATAGTAGTTGGCAAACCAAAAGGATAGTATGCGGCTGACGGAGCTCACAAGTCAGAGAGAGTACCAATGAATAATGAGCACTGTAGCATAAATGTGAGTTTCCTTTCAGTTGAAGGCTCTGTGATATTTATTAATACTTGTATTTGCATGCATATGGTATAAAACAGGTTGCCAAGTTACCATGCTTTTTAATAACAGTTGAGAACATAGCTTATATCTCTCTGTGACAGTTGCCCTTCACTTCGTGTCACCATTACTTAGGACCCAACCTGTTCTGTCATTATACTGCTGACACTATACAACAGGTTGTAGCTTACTGGCACTGGCTTCCATATGTCCCCACATCTGTGAGCGGTCAGCTTAGCCCACCATCCCAGCAGTCCAGTCTCCACAAGGATCTTGCTTGGAGCATATTTTCAAGGAGAAAAGAGCACATCTTTTAGCTGTCATAAATCTGTGTATCAATTCCAATACTGTCTGTTTCCATTTCTGACAGAGAAATATGTACAAAACCCATTTTGGGAGTCTTTATCATAAAATGAATCAAGCAAACATGATAGCCTTTGATATGCTTCTTTTGTAAAATATTCTGGAATTTGCTTAGGTCCAGCTATATTTCTCTAACGTCCTAAGTGGATGCTGGGGACTCCGTCAGGACCATGGGGTTTAGCGGCTCCGCAGGAGACAGGGCACAATAATAAAAGCTTTAGGATCAGGTGGTGTGCACTGGCTCCTCCCCCTATGACCCTCCTCCAAGCCTCAGTTAGATTTTTGTGCCCGGCCGAGAAGGGTGCAATCTAGGTGGCTCTCCTGAGCTGCTTAGAATAAAAGTTTAAGTTAGGTTTTTTATTTTCAGTGAGTCCTGCTGGCAACAGGCTCACTGCTACGAGGGACTTAGGGGAGAGAAGTAAACTCACCTGCGTGCAGGATGGATTTGCTTCTTAGGCTACTGGACACCATTAGCTCCAGAGGGAGTCGGAACACAGGTCTCACCCTGGGGTTCGTCCCGGAGCCGTGCCGCCGACCCCCCTTGCAGATGCCGAAGTTGAAGAGGTCCGGAGGTCCAGAAACAGGCGGCAGAAGACTTTCAGTCTTCATAAGGTAGCGCACAGCACTGCAGCTGTGCGCCATTGTTGTCAGCACACTTCATACCAGCGGTCACTGAGGGAGCAGGGCGCTGGGGGGGGCGCCCTGGGCAGCAATGTATTATACCTTTTTTATGGCTAAAATACATCACATATAGCCCTTGAGGCTATATGGATGTATTTAACCCCTGCCAGATCTCACAAACTCCGGGAGAAGAGCCCGCCGTTTTAGGGGGCGGGGCCTATTCTCCTCAGCACACGGCGCCATTTTCCTGCTCAGCTCTGCTGTGAGGAAGGCTCCCAGGCTCTCCCCTGCACTGCACTACAGAAACAGGGTTAAAAACAGAGAGGGGGGGCACTTATTTGGCGATATGATTACATATGTGAAAATGCTATAAGGGAAAACACTTGTATAAGGGGTTGTCCCTGTATAATTATAGCGTTTTTGGTGTGTGCTGGCAAACTCTCCCTCTGTCTCCCCAAAGGGCTAGTGGGGTCCTGTCCTCTATCAGAGCATTCCCTGTGTGTGTGCTGTGTGTCGGTACGTATGTGTCGACATGTAGGAGGACGATGTTGGTGAGGAGGCGGAGCAAATTGCCTGTATTGGTGATGTCACTCTCTAGGGAGTCGACACCGGAATGGATGGCTTATTTAGGAATTACGTGATAATGTCAACACGATGCAAG
The DNA here is from genome assembly GCF_028390025.1 of Pseudophryne corroboree. Lineage (NCBI taxonomy): Eukaryota > Metazoa > Chordata > Amphibia > Anura > Myobatrachidae > Pseudophryne > Pseudophryne corroboree. The sequence continues at coordinate 466,519,759 of NC_086447.1, read as the reverse complement.
GTCGGTTGACGACATGAGACGGCCGGCAAACAAATTAGTACCTGTCCAGGCGTCTCAGACACCGTCAGGGGCTTGTAAAAACGCCCATTTACCTCAGTTGGTCGACACAGACACGGACACTGACTTCAGTGTCGACGGTGAAGAAACAAACGTATTTTCCTTTAGGGCCACACGTTACATGTTAAGGGCAATGAAGGAGGTGTTACATATTTCTGATACTACAAGTACCACAAATAAGGGTATTATGTAGGGTGGGAATAATCTACTTGTAGTTTTTCCTGAATCAGATAAATTAAAGTGTGTGATGATACGTGGGTTTCCTCCGATAGAAAATTATTGGAGGTATACCCTTTCCCGCCAGAAGTGAGGGCGAGTTGGGAAACACACCTTAGGGTGGATAAGGCGCTCACACGCTTATAAAAACAAGTGGCGTTACCGTCTCCAGATACGGCCGCCCTCAAGGAGCCAGCTGATAGGAAGCTGAAAAATATCCAAAAAAGTATATACACACATACTGGTGTTATACTACGACCAGCAATCGCCTCAGCCTGGATGTGCAGCGCTGGGGGGGCTTGGTCGGATTTCCTGACTGAAAATATTGATACCCTTGACAGGAACAATATTTTATTGACTATAGAGCATTTTAAGGATGCATTTCTATATATGCGAGATGCGCAGAGGGATATTTGCATTCTGGCATCAAGAGTAGATGTGATGTCCATATCTGCCAGACGATGTTTATAGACACGACAGTGGTCAGGTGATGCAGATTCCAGACGGCACATGGAAGTATTGCCGTATAAAGGGGCGGTCCATCGGACCTGGTGGCCATGGCAACAGCTGGAAAATCCTCTTTTGTTACCCCAAGTCACATCTCAGCAGAAAAGGACACAGTCTTTTCAGTCTCAGTCCTTTCGTACCCATAAAGGCAGGCGGGCAAAAGGCCAGTCATATCTGCCCAGGGTTAGAGGAAAGGGAAGAAGACTGCAGCAGGCAGCCCATTCCCAGGAACAGAAGTCCTCCACAGCTTCTGCCAAGTCCGCAGCATGACGCTGGGGCCATACAAGCGGACTCAGGTGCGGTGGGGGGTCATCTCAAGAGTTTCAGCACGCAGTGGGCTCACTCGCAAGTGGACTCCTGGATCCTACACGTAGTATCCCAGGTGTACATTGGAAATTCGAGACGTCTTCCCCTCACAAGTTCCTGAAGTCTGCTTTACCAACGTCTCCCTCCGACAGGGAGGCAGTATTGGGAAAAAATTCACAGGCTGTATTCCCAGCAGGTGATAATCAAAGTACCCCTCCTACAACAAGGGAAGGGGTATTATTCCACACTATATTGTGGTACTGAAGCCAAACGGCTCGGTGAGATCTAAAAGATTTGAACAATTACATACAAGGGTTCAAATCAAGATGGAGTCACTCAGAGCAGTGATAGCGAACCAGGACGATATGGTGTCACTGGATATCAGGGACGCTTACCTACATGTCCAAATTTTGCCCTTCTCACCAAGGGTATCTCAGGTTCGTGGTACAGAACTGTCACTATCAGTTCAGACGCTGCCGTTTGGATTGTCCACGGCACCCCGGGTCTTTACCATGGTAATGGCCGAAATGATGATTCTTCCTAAAAGAAATATGGACGCTTTCCTGATAAGGGCAAGGTCCAGAGAACAGTTGGCGGTCGGAGTAGCACTATCTCAAGTAGTTCTACGACAGCACGAGTGGATTCTAAATATTCCAAAATCGCAGCTTTTTCCGACGACACGTCTAATGTTCCTAGGAATGATTCTGGACACAGTCCAGAAAAGGATGTTTTCTCCCGGAGAAGAAGGCCAGGGAGTTATCCGAGCTAGTCAGGAACCTCCTAAAACCAGGAAAAGTATCAGTGCATCATTGCACAAGGGTCCTGTGAAAAATGGTGGTTTCTTACAAAGCGATCCCATTCGGTAGATTTCACGCAAGAACCTTTCAGTGGAATCTGCTGGGAAAATGGTCCGGATCGCATCTTCAGATGCATCAGCGGATAACCCTGTCTCCAAGGACAAGGGTGTTTTCTTCTGCGGTGGCTACAGAGTGCTCATCTATGAAAGGGCCGCAGATTCGACATTCAGGACTGGGTCCTGGTGACCACGGATGCCAGCCTGAGTGGCTGGGGAGCAGTCACACAAGGAAAAAATTTCCAGGGAGTGTGATCAAGTCTGGAGACTTCTCTCCACATAAATATACTGGAGCTAAGGGCAATTTACAAGGCTCTAAGCTTAGCAAGACCTCTGCTTCAAGGTCAGCCGGTATTGATCCAGTGGGACAACATCACGGCAGTCGCCCACGTAAACAGACAGGGCGGCACATGAAGCAGGAGGGAAATGGCAGAAACTGCAAGGATTCTTCGCTGGGCGAAAAATCATGTGATAACACTCTCAGCAGTGTTAATTCCGGGAGTGGAAAACTGGGAAGCAGACTTCCTCAGCAGGCATAACCTCCACCCGGGAGAGTGGGGACTTCAGCGGGAAGTCTTCCACATGATTGTAAACCGTTGGGAAAAACCAAAGGTGGACATGATGGCGTCCCGCCTGAACAAAAAACTAGACAGATATTGCGCCAGGTCAAGGGACCCTCAGGCAATAGCGGTGGACGCTCTGGTAACACTGTGGGTGTACCAGTCAGGGTATGTGTTCCCTCCTATGCATCTCATACCAAAAGTACTGAGAATCATAAGAAGGAGATGAGTAAGAACGATACTCGTGGTTCCGGATGGGTCAAGAAGGACTTGGTACCCGGAACTTCAAGAGATGATCACGGAAGAACCGTGGCCTCTACCTTTAAGAGAGGACCTGCTCCAGCAGGGGCCTTGTCTGTTCCAAGACTTACCGCGGCTGCGTTTGACGGCATGGCAGTTGAACGCTGGATCCTGAAAGGGCATTCCAGATGAAGTCATCCCTACCCTGGTCGAAGCCAGGAAGGATGTAACCGCAAAACATTTTCACCGCATTTGGCGAAAATATGTTACGTGGTGTGAGGCCAAGAAGGTCCCTACAGAGGAATTCCAACTTGGTCGTTTCCTACATTTCCTGAAAACAGGACTGTCTATGGGCCTAAAATTAGGGTCCATTAAGGTTCAAATTTCGACCCTGTCGAATTTCTTCCAGAAAGAACTGGCTTCAGTGCCTGAAGTTCAGACGTTTGTAAAAGGGGTACTGCATATACAGCCTCCTTTTGTGCCCCCAGTGGCACCTTGGGATCTCAATGTTGTTTTGAGTTTCCTAAAGTCACATTGGTTTGATCCACTCACCACTGTGGAATTCAAATATTTCACATGGAAGGTGAAGATTCTATTAGCCCTGGCTTCAGCCAGGCGTGTGTCAGAATGGGCGGCTTTATCATATAAAAGCCCTTACTTAATTTTTCATTCTGACAGGGCAGAATTGAGGACTCGTCCTCAATTTCTCCTTAAGGTGTTTTCTGATTTTCACATGAACCAACCTATTGTGGTACCTGCGGCTACTAGGGACTTGGAGGACTCCAAGTTACTTGACGTTGTCAGGGCCCTGAAAATATATGTTTCCAGGACGACTGGAGTCAGAAAATCTGACTCGCTGTTTAGCCTGTATGCACCCAACAAGATGGGTGTTCCTGCTTCTAAGCAGACGATTGCTCGCTGGATTTGTAGTACAATTCAGCTTGCACATTCTGTGGCAGGCTTGCCACAGCCAAAATCAGTAAAAGCCCATTCCACAAGGAAGTGGGCTCATCTTGGGCGGCTGCCCGAGGGGTCTCGGCTTTACAACTTTGCCGAGCTGCTACTTGGTCAGGGGCACACCCTGACTGAGGAGGACCTGGAGTTCTCTCATTCGGTGCTGCAGAGTCATCCGCACTCTCCCGCCCGTTTGGGAGCTTTGGTATAATCCCCATGGTCCTGACGGAGTCCCCAGCATCCACTTAGGACGTTAGAGAAAATAAGAATTTACTTACCGATAATTCTATTTCTCGTAGTCCGTAGTGGATGCTGGGCGCCCATCCCAAGTGCGGATTGTCTGCAATACTTGTACATAGTTATTGTTACAAAAATCGGGTTATCCTTGTTGTGAGCCATCTTTTCAGAGGCTCCTTCGTTGTTATCATACTGTTAACTGGGTTCAGATCACAGGTTGTACAGTGTGATTGGTGTGGCTGGTATGAGTCTTACCCGGGATTCAATATCCTTCCTTATTATGCACGCTCGTCCGGGCACAGTATCCTAACTGAGGCTTGGAGGAGGGTCATAGGGGGAGGAGCCAGTGCACACCACCTGATCCTAAAGCTTTTATTATTGTGCCCTATCTCCTGCGGAGCCGCTAAACCCCATGGTCCTGACGGAGTCCCCAGCATCCACTACGGACTACGAGAAATAGAATTATCGGTAAGTAAATTCTTATTTTATTATCATATCAGCTGGGAGTTATTCTAGTGCTAACTACATTAGGTACGTACTGTACAGAAAATACATAATTTTTTTATTGAAGAGGATTACACTAGTTTTCTAATTCTAATTATTTAAACTTCGTCTTGCGGACACAGGTGATTTAGGGTATCTGAGATGGCATATTGCGCCTCCTCTTTGCAGCCCTTTTTCACTTTCAGTCACGTGCCCAAAAGTGTTGTGCTGGTAAAGGAGCTAGTAAGAGTTTATTTTGCTTTTTATTTTCTTTATCTTACGTTTTCTTATTTATCCTTATCTGTGACAAAGTACTTGGTCCCTCTGCATAAACCTTCATGCTGGTAGCCACAGGCGAGGCTCTGTGGGGCTCCAGCAGTTTGATCCAGGCTATAGGCTCTCAGGAGCAGCATTGAAACAAGCAAGACACAGTTTTTCAACAGCCCTTCTATACGCCACAGACAACAATGCTAGCACTGCAGATATGGTGTTAGGGGCAGCTCTTAGTGGCCCTACACACTGCGCGATAATACTGAAAGATATGAACGATCTTGTTCATTAATGAACGACATACCGCTCATATCTTTCAGTGTGGAGGCACAGTAATGAACAATGCGCGGCCCCGCACTTGTTCATCGCTGGTGCCCTGTCGCTTGTGCATGCAGGCCAATATGGACGATCTCGTTCATATTTGCCTGCACCCCCCGCCGCCGGGTCGCCCGTCGGGCAGCTCAGTGGCAGATCACAAAGTGTGTAGGGCCCATTAGACCATAGATTAATGGTAACAATTTGTTATAGAATGCTTCCCATCAGACTGTCCTACACCCAAACTTTTGGATGAGGCAGCATTCCATGCCTTGGAAAAAATGTCTGTCTTGACTTTTGTGGCCAAGTGAGTTCTCTGGCTAAGATCCTGGCTTGCAGATTCTTAGACTAAGGGCCCGATTCAATTAACCACTTAACTGGCAGCTTTGTGTGTTACAGAATACTGATTTTGTTTGCAGCCTATGGAGGTGCGAGCAGAATCGGCATACCATAGCTGGCTGGACAGTAGCTCGCTTGTAATTGAGGGCAGAGTTAGACAGAAGAATTTATGAGGCAGCTGGTAGTTGCAGTGAGCACCTCAACTTTTATGGGATCTAGGTTTGTTCTTTTCACTTCACAACAAATCACTATGGATAATAGGAAGGGTGTGGGTTAATAGATAGACAGTGTCTAGTTAGACAGTCAATATATAGACACCATATGTTAGACAGACATTAGGTTGACATGGTCAAAAGGTCGACATGAAAAAGGTAGACCGTACAAAAGTTCGACAGAATCAAAAGGCCGACATAAAAATGGTCGATACACAAAAAGGTTGACACCATGTTTTTTTGCCTTTTTGTGGTTTGTGTGGATAGTTTTATCATCTGGGACGCCCAATTGTAGAACGGCATACCCTCGAGGGGCTCGCGTCGCTCGCCACGCTTCGGGCAAGTTTATAGCCAATTCTATGCTGGCATGGATAGAGAAAGTATGAAATAGTCCAAAAACATGTTACATTTAAAAAAAAAAAAAACATGTCTATCGTTTTATGTCGACCATTTTCATATCGACCTTTTGACGCTGTCGACCTTTTGTACTGTCTACCTTTTTCATGTCGACCTTTTGACCCTTTCGACCTAATGTCTGTCTAACATGTGGTGACTGTCTATTACTTGTCTAACAAGACACTGTCTATCTATTAACAGGATACCAATAGGAAATGAGTCTTCTTCCTTCTGGAGGAGTTCAGTTAAAAGCAATCTAGTTTGGTTATCTAGGCCTGAGGGACATATAGTGTACAAGAATCTCTTAATCCATCAAATAAATCTGTAGTGAATATCAGGGCATAGTATCCAATTTACATCTAAATTAGGAGATTGTGTTTTCTTTGTTTAAGGAGTCAGGGTCTACTGAGCAAACTTAGCTTACTCTCATGGAGGTACAGCATGTTATTGCAATCCTGGCAGATCTGTCGACAACGGCATCCTGACATTCAGAATCCCAACGGATCCCGGTGAGTATATTAACCCTAACAGCCACTCTCACAGCCTATCCCTATCCCTCACCCTAGTGCCTAGCCCAAACCCCAGTACTTACCGTCAGGATGCTGCTGCTGTTGGCATTTTGAATCGGGATCCAGTCTGCATCTCCTCTTGGATTTTGAAAGAGCATTATAAATTTACTTGGATAAGACTGTCAGTCTTTGCAAGATGAATATATTTTTTGTTTTTTAGAAAAGAAGTTGCTAGTATTTATCAAACTATAGCCATCCTAGGTTTCGTCTCATTAAACTAGATGAGTTGATGCTTCTTGGTCAGCGTGGCGCTTTGTCAGGCAGCCACTAAATCCTCTTTCCTTATATTTACCAAATTCTGGTATATCCATATTTGCACATCCTAAAATGCTAACTATGAGCATACCGATGCGCAGTGGCAGCTTTGGATCATCCCAGTGGTGAACAGTGGGGGTGATTCAGATCTGATCGCTGGGCTGCTAATTTTTCTGTCCTGCAATCAGATAGTCGCAGCCTCCAGGGGGAGTGTAAATTCGCCCCGTGCAAGTGTGTGATCCTATATGTACGCTGAGCTGCTAAAATCCACTTTGTGCAGTCTCTGTGCAGCCCAGGACTTACTCCTACAGTGCGATCACATCAGGCTGATCGGGGCTGGAGCTGATGTTAGACACCCTCCATGAAAACGCTTGGGCACGCCTACGTTTTTCCGGACACTTCCAGAAAATGGTCAGTTACCACCCACAAATGGCTTACTCCTGTCAATCACCTTGCGAGCGCCCGAACAGATTTTTCGCACCATCCCGTCGCTGACCAGCAATGCCCTTTGCGGTGCATGCGCAGTTAGTACCTGATTGCCTGCTGTGCGAAAATGCACAGCAGCTATCAGATCTGAATCACACCCTGTGTTAGGATTTTTTGGTATTCACTGTTAAATCAATTTCTCCAAGTGTACCTTGGATATTTTCTTGTTAAAGTGGTGTGTCATGTTCTTTTTCATTACACTTTAACTTATGGGCTTTGGTAATTTTTTGTAACTGAAGGGATGCACTAACTATGCAAATTAATGAACTTTTTAAGTGCCAACTTCTGGGCCCTGCACTCAGCCTCATGGTGAGCACTGTCTTCCAGATGTAGTCGGATAAATGTATTTAATGTTGATTACCAATCTGTTTTACCACTTTTAAACTGTGTATACACAGTAAAGCAATCCTTTTATGAAGTGCATACATCCACCTTCTTGTTCTATATGTTTATTACAACTCTATTTATTACAGTGTTACACTGCAAAATATGCAATCACTTATTTTTGGCTAAGTTTCATCCTTGCAGACAGACTTTTGATAGCACAGTAGATTTTTATTTATATATTTTTAGCCTTAGTTTCCAGGGATCAAGTGTGGCAGAAGCTTTATTTGCTTAATTTCTCATTATTTCTATTATATATTTTGCTTGTATGAAGAATTATACCATGCTAGAATGACTGCAATACATTGTTTAAGTAGTGGTTTATTCTCCTCTTCTGCAATGCTGTGATCTCTAACTTCATTTTAATTTGTACGATTTACAGAGCCCCCCGGTTTAAAACGTTCCAGCAGCAAGATAGCCAGGAACTTCTTCACTATTTACTTGATGCTCTACGTATAGAGGAAACAAAGGTAATTGTATTTATTTATTATTTATTTATTTATTTAGGGATATGTATTAATTCATGACCTGTTTTGCCATGCTATGTGTGTATCATACTTTCCTACTTTTGAAAAGTACTTTCAGGGAGATTATAGTTGGTGCGCCGGTAAGGGGGCGTGTCATGCTCCACCCATAGGGCATGCCTAGCTACATCTATGGGCATATCTATACTTAAATGCTTTTGTAAGATATTTCTATATAACATTAGTAACGATATATTTTGGGAAGTTGTGCAAGTATTGATAGTACCATTGCTGCCTGCAATACTCGATTTCTTGTTTGCAGCTATTCGCTGTGATATTTATTTTCTTCTCACTTAGCGCAGTATACTGTACGTGATAAATGTGATTCTTATGCAATACATTACAAATGCAATTTGACATTGTGTGAATTCAACCAAAAGCATATATTTCTTGCCGGGTTGACTGAGAATATGTTGCTAAGTGTGTTTTGTGGTTTATTAGATGTTATTTTGTTGTGAACACTAGACTGTCTGCAACTTGTAGGTCCTACCTATATTTACTGGCTGTTTACAGCGTATTTATTGGTCACATGAGCTACTTATAGGAATTGTATTTGGACTCCTGATTGCTTTTAGTCCACCACCAGCTACATAAAATAAATTGATCTTTAGATCATGTTTATCGAGGTCGTCATTATTTTGATCTATCTATTATTTCTAAGATAAGTATTTTTCTTTTGAACCTAGATTTTGACTTAATCCCGGTTTGCCACATATAAGAAATTACAGAATTAATTTAATGATTATCTTGGTAAAACACAGATTTTAAAACTTTTGGGTGTATTGTCCTTTTTGTGTGTTCACAGTGATTTACTTCTCTGTTCACAAACATTAGTATCTCCCCCTGTATTGTAACTAAATATTACTCAGTCACAAGTCACACTAGCAGCAGAAGACACTATGATTGTGTGTCAAAATCATTGCTGGCTAGTTGGCCTAGTGTGGAGGGCAGAGCAGTACGGGGCTTGGGTCTGATGTCCAGTCTTTGGTAGCTCAGTAGGATTTAGGAATACAGTGGCCAACTCGTAACTTACCTGTTCTGGCTGTCCTCGGCAGGCAGAACAAGGGGCACCCAGGGGTTGCTTTTTCATATTGGGTGCCTTTGTCTGTTGGCCCTTTTCTAAAGGACTCCATGCCTCTCCTCAGTTTGGCTTTGTCATCTTGAATCTCCATGCTCTCTTGACTCTCCCCGGCTTATTGATTCTCACTGACCCTTCACTTGGACAGAAAAGGGGGAAACTCCAGCTCTTTTGGATAAGAGCCTCCTTGCTACCAGGACTAAGATATCTGCCGTCATCTTGCCTGTGATGCTGTGGAGCCTGTTCTCCCTTTTGTCCAATAATTATCCATCTTGATTAGACTATTATTAGATTATGAACTTATGCTGCAATATTACTGCATATGCTTCAGTGTGTGTGGTCATTGGTATCTTTATTCATGTATTTGCCATAAATCAGCATTGTAAAAGAATATTTCTGAAAATAGAACATGGTGATATTCATGCTATTTTGGGAAAAACAAATATGCATATTTGCTATAACAGCATGAGCTAATGATGCACCATGTGACAGAGATCCAACACCCTTTTACAATTTTTCCACCTCGGGCAAGATACAGCTTCATATGCAGGAATTGTAGGTCAGGTTTACAGGCAGTTCTCAACACAGCGATAATAGTCCAAATGTTCATTGTCACAAACAGTGCATGTTCCAAATGGCTCCTAACGTAACCCCACATTCCCTCCTATCGCCTGGGCACTAACTGCCGTCAGGAGCAAAGTCTCTGTGCACTGAACATAACCAAAAAGGCAGATAAGAGGTAGTGTTAATTAATTAGCCTAGCTTCTGGCTGACAACTGATTGAGGCAAAACCTCGATTGAACCCTCAGTCCTGCTGCTGCTCTGCGAAATCTGGGACATCTTGCTGCACCGCAATAACTCCATGTGGAACTATGCTGTCCCTGCCACAACCACTATATTTGAGTCTGGCCTTCAATGCACCTTATAAATATTAACTGTTGGAAAGTGTATGGTGCTCTTTCTGTTCTTGATTTCTGACTTTTGCATTACGAATAAAATACACTCGGCAGGATGTAGTGGCATCTGAGATCACCTGAGGTGCAGGATGCCGGACGATCTCAGACTTTTTTAAGGAGGCAATCACTTACAAGGCGAAACATGCATTGAAAGTGATTGCCCCTTTAAAAACATCCAGATCTGCCAGCATCCCACACTTCCCGTGATCTCAGACGCCATTACATCCTGCCCACTGCTTTACTCGTGCTCAGATCAAATTTGCTTCTATATCGCAATTAAAAAAACAGCTTCCCATTTTGCTTAGCTTGTAGATACTTGCAACTCGGCAAGGATAGCATATGCATATGGATTACTCCAGAAGAGCAGTAGTATGTGTGTCTAGTTTACATCAGATATGGTTTAACATTGTTAATAGTGAATACCCCAGTTCCAGTACACAGTTTTAAATCACTGTATGTCTGAACAGTATTATTAATAAATAAAAGTTGCATTTAACATGTGAAATTACATTAAAGGCAGATAGAAATACGTGTGAAAGTAGTATTTTTTCAAATAAATACAAACATTCGTTGCCTTTCCTTTAAAAGATCAAATGGGAAACGTTTTTTAGGGAAAAGGGCCCTAATTTGCACACCTTAATTAGGTAGTGAGGTGCTACTCTGCTTGAGACTTAGTAAAGTGTACAGAGGGAAAAGGTAGCAGGTGCACTATCTCACACTAGCTCAACCTGTAGTAACCAGAGGCACTTAGCATATTCCTGGCCAGGGCTATGAGCTTACCCACCGCATCAAGGTAGCCTCTCATTGGGTAAGTCCCTAACACTAACTATAGGGGTTCAGGTCCGGGGGGCAGGACACCCCAGAGCCACCCAGCCAGACAACCCCAGGGCATCGCAGGAGTGATAAAAATATAGGGTTAAAGAGGTAGGAGCAGCTGTTGCTGCATGTGTGAATAATGTGAGGAGTAAGAGAAAATTATGTGAAGGTGTTACATATATATAAAACAAACTATAAGTGCCATGGAGTGATGAAATAGTGTTAAATTGCGATGCCCCACGACACCCATAGAGCGGGAATAGAACCTGCGACGCAGCAACATACTACAATACTTACAGCACTTAAGTCACAACACATTTTTTTGCCTGAATTTCAGTAAGCACAGTTTTAAAATTGGCTTTTAAAGAATTTTAGAAAAGAAATCTTAGCTTTTAAACAAATTTTTATTGGGCGATTTAAATTACAGTACAAGATCCAGAGAACATGCATCGGGTTGCAATCCAAAACATCAAAAATATACAGTATACATGACCTAGGAACGAAATATTTGCATTTAATAAGTAATTCTAGAACTACAATCTAGGGTCAATGTACAGCATCCTCTTATGTCAGGGGTTGACATATTTTTGTAAAATCTAAGAACCAGTTTACAAGGGGTCAGACCATCGTACCTAACCATAATACATAAAAATGTGTATAAACGTTCATTCGCCCTTTCAATGCCCCTCGGAGCTCCCTTAGACTACCACATGTAAAATTAACTGGCTCCTAGTGTGTCACAAGGGAGTGTTCCCACCAATTCATAGGGTGCCACACAAGTGTGCCCCCAATTTATTGTGTGCTACACGTTCATGCAACTTACTGCAGTCACTCTCCTCCCTACTGCCAGTGCTATAGTTACTTGGTAATCATTTCCCTTCTCCACGCGAATTGATACGGGTTCACTACGGCTGGCCGGCGGTCGGGCTCCCGGCGCCCAGCATACCGGCGCCGGGAGCCCGACCGCCGGCTGACCGACAGTGTGGCGAGCGCAAATGAGCCCCTTGCGGGCTCGCTGCGCTCGCCACGCTACGGGCACGGTGGCGCGCTACGCGCGCCACACTATTTTATTCTCCCTCTATGGGGGTCGTGGACCCCCACGAGGGAAAATAAGTGTCGGTATGCCGGCGGTCGGGCTCCCGGCGCCGGTATACTGAGCGCCGGGAGCCCGACCGCCGGTATACAGAAGACCACCCATTGATACAGCTCCCCACGGTCACTCTCTTCCCAGCTGGCAGTGATGCAAGGTGAAAGACTAGATCTATGATCTTGCGGACAAAAGGAAGGTGCCCCAGTGATTGAATGTGGTGGTCAGGCATTCCTTCTTGTGACAGGCATGCAGCATTCCACCCACACCAGTGACCACCAATAGGAGCACTTTGTAACTGAATTATTATTATTTTTTATGATTAGAAATCTTTTTTTTCATAGTATCTGGTTCTTGTAGAATGGTTGCCAGGAGTAAAATCTTTGTTGCCATGGCAATCGGTATTTGTTAAGCCATGTCTTATATTGTCTGCTGCACCATAAACACAAACAACTTTTGATTTGAGTGCAAATATACTTTACATTTTAACCTATATCAATGTGTTTATTTGTGAAGCTGTTGTACTTTAATGTATTATGTAATGTAGAAGTAGATGCTGTAGTTTAAGAAGATCGCTGTGTAAATCACACTGGTGTTACTGTATTTTGTCCCCGTCATTGACTACATCCACCTGTTTGTACTGTGTTTCTCGATGTTCTAACATTGTTTCAGTAATGAACCTACTAATAGCTGTATAGATTTTGTATACATAGGTCACCTCCATGGTTTGTGAACTTGAGGAAGAGAGTTGCTGGTGACCCTATTTATGCTTCCTGTGATTCCTGACGTCTGTCACAAAACTACATGCTAAACTTCTGCACTCACCCGTGCATGAGTCATTTGAAAACAGGCTTTGTGCCTGCATTCGAGACATTGCCAATAATGGTCAGATAAAGGTTGGAATCCACCCTCTGCCACAATTACATAGCCTGTTTTGCAATAATGGTGCATTAGTATGAGCATCCTCTTCATCACCCCAGGGCAGCACAGCAGGGGAGCAGCACTAGTAAAAGCTCAGCTCTGTTTTTATTTTTTTTCCTAGCCCCCTTTCCATTGCAGTAGACGGTGTGACAAAATGAGGATGTCAGGTCTGAGGGTCTGTCAAAGCCCCTAGGCACTAACAGAAGCAGTACCTTAGTTGTAGCCGTATTGTCTTCCATGGGAAATCCACAGCTGTGAAGTATGCAATTGTAGTGGAGTGTCACAAACATGTGTTTCTTGATGTAAAAAGCCCACAGCAATATGCCTACAACCAGGATGCTTTTAAAGTCATTTACTCTCCTATTAGGTACTTTTTAATTTTTTTGTTTACTATGAAGTTAAATAAATAAATGATTAATTATCCGAAAATGTGATTAGTAGAGGCCCAATGCTTGCCCGGTCAGTTATATTATAATAGTCACATTATTTATACTGTATACAATCTATATACAGTAAGTTACTTTATGCTTTAACAGCAGTGTGGGTTTAGCTTTGTGCGCTACTTTACATGATCTTTACTGTAATTTCATGGTTAGCTTATTTTGTTTGTATGCAGGAAGGGACTGGAATTCCACACTTAATTAATGTATGTAGAGCATCTTTATTTCATTTTTTTTTTTTTTCTAGCACACATTTTCCCTTTTCCTTTTATTCGTCTTTAACTCATTTCTAAAACCAGTTACACCAGAATAAGGCAAGATTATTGTACTGATGTATAATAATGCTACGCTTACTATAGAAAGAAAAAATTTAAATGCGATAGATAGATAGATAGATAGATAGATAGATAGATAGATAGATAGATAGATAGATAGATAGATAGATAGATAGATAGATAGATAGATAGATAAGTAAGTACAGTAACCAAATCTTTATTTGGTTTGGGTACGAAATGCCAGTGGTCAGGATCCCGACGATTAAAATCCTGCAGTGTAATCCCTAATGCCAAAGGATCCCAGTGAGTATTCTAACCCTAGCCCGAACCCGCCCCTCCCGCAGCCTTACCCTAACCATCCCCTTCAGCAGCCTAACCTTAAAACTAACCCTAATACTTACTGTCGGAATCTGTCAGTATTTTGACCATCAAGATTCTACTGTCGTTATTCTGACCGTCTGATCCTGACCACCGGGATCCTGGTACATCCCTTTTATTTAGCTTGTTCACAATTGAGACATAGGGGTATATTCAATTGCAGTCGAAAGCTGCCGTCTGTCGGAAAGACATCAGTTTTCGACTTTTTTAGGTCGGAAGGGGTTCCGACCTATTCAATACACCCCAGAATTATCCGACAAGCACGTGGATCGGCGGAATAGCCGCCAATCCGCGTGCTTCTGTCAGAAACAGAGCCAAATCCGACAGGTTTTGACCCCGTTTCCGACCATCTCAATCCGACTTTAAAAAAAAGTCTGTTTGAGATGAGGGAACTGAGAGGAGGAGACGGGGGAGAGCAGTGGCTACAGCAGCGTAGCAGAAGGATGGGCACCGCTGCCGCTCACAGTAGCTGGAGCCGGGTGGCCGCTGCCGTGAGGTCTGGCGGCGGTGCCCCATCCTCCTGCTACACCGCTGTAGCCGCTGCTCTCCCCTGTCTCCCCGCTGCTCTCCCCCGTCTCCTCCTCTCAGCTCCCTCATCTTAATCCGACTTTTTTTAAAGTCGTATTGAGATGGTCAGGAATGGGCAAATCCTGTCGGATTTGGCCATTCATTGATTAGCCGTTGTCGGATCCATTTCGACAAATGCATGTCTGAATAGATCCGACTTTAATTGAATATACCCCATACAGTACATGGTGAAATTGCTACATATTATTAGAAATAGTGTAATTAAAATATAGAACTGTTGTACCAAAAATAAATAAATAAATGTTCTTTTGCACTGCATTTCTAATAGGCCCTACACACTTGGCGATGTTACTGAAAGATATGAACGATCTCGTTCATTAATGAATGAGATACCGTTCATATCTTTCAGTGTGGAGGCACCAGCAATGAACGATGCACGGCCCCGCGCTCGTCCATCGCTGGTGCCCCGTTGGCTGTGCATGCAGGCCAATATGGACGATCTGGTCCATATTTGCCTGCACTTGATTAGATCCATGTGACGGGGGGGAGTGAAGAAACTTCACTCCCCCTGTCACTGCCCTCCCGCCGCCGGGTCGCCCGTCTGCCGTATCAGCGGTCGGGCAGCTCGGCGGCGTATCGCCGTGTCTGTAGGGCCCTTAAGTTTTATTTCTCCATTGAAGGCCACTTAAAAAAATGAATGCGCTATAGCGCTATATACCGTATATACTCGAGTATAAGCCGAGTTTTTCAGCACTTTTTTTTGTGCTGAAAAAGCCACCTCGGCTTATACTCGAGTCAGCGTTAGGAGGGACACGGAGAGCACAGCGCGCGGCTCTCCTGTGTCCCTCCTGCATCTCCGGCGGCAGCGGCGTGTGTGTGTTAAAGGAAGTGCACGAACCGGCAGACGCAGGAGGGACACAGGAGAGCCGCGCGCTGCGTTCTCCGTGTCCCTCCTTCAGAAGACAGCGCGGGAGCGACGGAGGGTAAGTATCTAGCACTGTGGGGCATATCTGGCACTGTGGGGCATATCTGGCACTGTGGGGCATATCTGGCACATCTGGCACTGTGGGGCATATCTGGCACTGTGGGGCATATCTGGCACTGTGGGGCACATCTGGCACTGTGGGGCATATCTGGCACTGTGGGGCATATCTGGCACATATGGCACTGTGGGACATATCTGGCACTGTGGGGCATATCTGGCACTGTGGGGCATATCTGGCACATATGGCACTGTGGGACATATCTGGCACTGTGGGGCATATCTGGCACATCTGGCACTGTGGGGCATATCTGGCACATCTGGCACTGTGGGGCATATCTGGCACTATGAGGGCTGTGTACGGCTAGAGCTGCATTTCCCACCCTAGGCTTATACTCGAGTCAATAAGTTTTCCCAGGTTTTTGTGGTAAAATTAGGTGCCTCTGCTTATATTCGGGTCTCGACTTATGCTCGACTATATACGGTACTATTTCATAAATAAGATTTTATACTTGGGAAGTTGATATTTAAAATGGTGTAATATGTAGAATTTTCAATTGAACGTCTTATTCCATAATATATATTTTTTTAAAGCCATAAAAAACAGCTTACATTTCTCCTATTACTCCTCCTTTATAGTGCTATGTGAGTTCATGTTGTGTCTAGGTATGAATGTGTAGCATTTTACAATTGCACTAATATAATGTGCTAACCAACAATGCAGGGTACAACTGTTACTGCTGTACATCTCAATCTACAGCTCCCGCATCCCTAAAAAAGTGGTTTAATGTTTTAATTCCCACCAGAGGGGGTTAATTATAGCTCTGAACTCCTTTTAGGTACTTCAGCTTGTAATATTGTCCATCAATTGTCATAATTTTCTACTTTAAAGATAATAGAAGAGGTTATCCGCTAATAGGTCATAGTTACATATAGAACCGATAACAAAGTTGGACTATTAAAATACATCCTGAATTATCAGTATCATGTTAAATCCATGCAAAGACAGCACCAATCACTATCAGCAATGGTAGCGTGAGACTGCGTACAGGGGATTATCTCTAGATCAGCTGGAGCACATTCCCTTTTATTTGAAAGGATATCTTGGTCTTTCATTTAAGGCCAAGCACTAAAGGGGGGTACTCACAGAGCGATCGCTGATTACAATCTAAGCAATCTGACCAGATTGCTTAGATTATAAGCAGCGCTCACTCCGTGTGTACCCCTCACAGCGATAGCGATGCGCATCGCTATCGCTGGTGCATGCAGGCCACTCTAGCAGGTCGCTCACTTCACCTGCTGGGTGAAATGACCGCCCCTCCCCCACCCGTTTCCCCCCGCACGCTCAGCACACATCTCTCCCCAAATCGGCCTGTGAATACGGCCCTTAAACCACTGAAGTATTTATCTAGGGAGCTACAGTTTCACTGCTAAACACTCTAGTTAAAGGGGTCCATGTACTAAGCCTTAGAGAGAGAGAAAGTGGATGAAGATACAGTACCAGCAAATTAGCTCCTACAGTAACTGCCATGTTATATGCAGGATTGGAAAAATGACAGGAGTGACTGGTTTGTACTTTATCTCTCTTCAAGGCTTAGTACATAGACCCCGAATGCTCATGTAAGCTGTAAGAAAAAAATTCACTGCTTTTCAGCACCAATGTTTAGAACATATAGTATAGCTAATCCCTCATTCGCTGCTATAAAAAGGATGTGTAGTCCTTTAAAAGAAGATTTACAAAGAAATGGAAAAATAGCAGCACTTGTGGTAGTAGCAGTACACTTATAACAAATGGAGAGCTGGGAATAAATGTTAAATGTTTAATAGAAACTGCATCAATATGCAAATGACAAAGAATACAAGCAATGCTATAATAGTTAAAAATATGGATTATAAATGTTCCCTATCCGCTGGAAAATACGGCATTAAGAGTTTACTTAATGAATGATAATATAAAAGTCCACAGACCAAAAACGCTGTATGGGTTAACTGGAATGAATGATCACATCAGGCAAAATAGTTAGTTTGTTCAGAAAGTAACTGTAGCAGATGGATTGATTGCAGACAATGTAATGAATATTGTTGCAAGTTTGTAGCAAGAAAAGTCACTTTTGTATAGAGCAGTGATGGCTAACCTTGTGTGGCTGAAGGTACAGAAAGCGCTGCCCCTGAATATCACTGGTAATAGCGGTGCAATTATAAGGACACAGTGTGCCGTAGCCAGTATCTGTACAGCGACAGGTGAATAGATTACCTCTCTGATGGCAAGTGAACCCGGGCGTCCTCGGGTGAATTCCACTGTGTTATCCAATTCCGTGTAGGGCTGGAGGTAACCAGTTGCTGCCCGCTGGAATGAGCCGCAGCTGTCCCGCTAAGTTGAGCTGCAGGTGACAGCGTGCTGCCGGCTATAATGAGCCGCTGTTCTCCCGCTGGGAGTGGCGCTTCACTTGTCAGTACCAAACAGTATCCACTTCTCTGTCCGGGAAAGGGTAAGGGATGTTCATGCCACAATAGCCGTAAGGTTAGTCCAGTGATGCAGGGGAGGAGTCCTGACGCGTTTTGTCATGGATCATGTGACTTTATCTAAGGTATGGTTCATGTAAGCCACCAAAGTGTGTCGAGTGAAGTACATATTTCCACTAATTTGGCTTTTTATGTGGTCTAACATACAAAATGACACAAAAAGAAACCTGTATCGAAACATTTTTGAGTCAAAACATTTCCATGTTGACCTTTTCACTGCATCGACCTTTTGTATCTGTCAACCTTTTCAGGTGTCTACCTTTTCACGCAGTCAGCCATGTGCATGTCGACCATATGGAGTTGACCTACTAACTGTCGACCTAATACTGGTCAACCTCATGATCCACACCCATGACCTGCTACCTCATGATCCACACCCATGACCTGCTACCTCATGATCCACACCCATGACTTGCTAGGGCTCTTTAATGAAAGGTTTGCCAAAGCTAAGCCACAACTCAGTGCGGGATTTAAGGGGATTCCTAGGGTTTACAGAGGAGAGGCGGGAGGATACCAGCAGTGTTGCGCTACTCTGGTGAGAGAAAGAGGCTGGGCGCTGCTGGGAACTAAGTTACTGAGGAGCTTGCCCCCCTCTGTTAAGCCAACCCTAGAGGCGGATCTCGGGATGGAGGTACAGCTTTGTAAAGAAGCCAGGACTACTGTGAGGGGGGAGCCACAGTGACAGCAGATGACCCCTGGGGCAGTGACTCTGACCCACATGTCTGCTTGTGGCTGGTGCCGTCGCTGTGCGGATGAGCTCCAGTGCCTGGGACCTCTCCTATGCCAGCTACTGTTTTGTTCTTCCTCTGCCCTGCGGGTGGATCCCCGTTCCTTCCTTTAGCTATGATCTCCCAGCACTGAGTGCTGCTTCATGGGGCCTTTCTCTACACTACTGTGTTGCCTTGCTGCCCTCGCTTCACTGAGCAGCTGGGGACCTGTGAGCTCATCACTGTTTGGAACAGGAGTCGCGCTGCAAATCCTAGGCAACAGCGCTTCTCCTGGGTGAGTCACCACAATTAAGCCCCTTATCCATTAATTACAATGTAGTGGTAAAGTGCAGCGTGTAGGATGATGTAGTGTAGCATATACAGGCATGTAGTGCAGCTTACAGGGGCATGTAGTGTTGTAGTGTAATCATGTAGTGCAATGTATGGGGACACACAAAGGGGAATGCAGCGGAGCATGCTGCTGGAGGGCCATGTGACAGAGATACTTTGGACATTTGGGGCACACAACGCAATATCGTTCAGTAGTATCCCCTTTTATCTAAATATTTGGTCAAATTACTGCCTTGCTCCTGTTGACAAAAATCCTGGTTTAGGCCAGTCATCACACTGTGATCGGGATGTAGTCAGCATGCTGGTGTTTGGGATTCCGGCAGTCAGGATGCTGGTGCCGGAATCCCGACACCTGACAGAATGCCGACGCTGGAATCCTGTCCATTAGGATCCCGAACATTGGTATGCTGGGTAGGGTTAGGTGTAGGCTACAGAAAGGGAGGGTTAGGGTGCTGGAGGGGAGGGTAAGGGTTAGGGTTCCTTTCGTGTGGCGCACCTGTCGGGATTAAGACTAGTTGCGATGCCAGCGTCGGTATTCTGACCGCCAGCATCTTAACTGATGTTCTCTTGTACCCAACCTGTGTGATCTATAGCAGTCATTTTGGTCCCTAATTGTCCAGCTTTTGTTTATCAGCGCTATCATATACATTTCTGCCATCTTCAGTTTTTTAAATGATCTGGTAATGGACAGGTACAAACTAGGTAATTGTATGCCATTATTATTATGGAAAGGGTTTTTTTTTTATAAATTGCTTTTAGCGCAATTCAAGTAGAAAAATGCTTGCAGCTTTATTGTAAAAAAAACATGGACACATGCTAGTTCTCTACTAGATACAAGTCAATGTTTGCCATTGACCACATGAAGGGTGAATGTATAAGACTTAGAGGTGACGCTTCTGTGAATGGAACTTTATAGGTAAAGTGTTGTACTCATATTTGTTTCCTTAGAAATCTTTCCCATCAGTACAATTAATTTCTATGTATTTGCAGCACTTCCATTTAAAAGTTGTACTCATTCAAGGAACATGCAATCTACTTTATTAATGGATGGGTTTCTGTACCAAAACTGCATTTTACAAGATTACATGCGTAACATACATCACTTATAGACGAAGGCAAACTGATTTGGTATTCATTTAGAGATCCATTCTTTTCCAAGTGTAGGTCTTATTTTCTTCACTTTATAAATGAGCAAATTGAACCAGGTGTCAGGCCTTGAGACCTGAATCTTGTAATATAAGTGACAATTGACCCTTTACAGCATTGTATCAAACATAACACCAAATAATTGCTTTTCTCGAAGCTCCACATGCCTGTTTTGTGGTATTGCTTTTTCTTTTATATTTCTTGCTTGTAAAGCTATTAAAAGTACTGTAGAGCCACTTGTTACACAAGTATAAGTGCTTCCCTGGAGGAGACTTGGATTTGTTCTTAAGGCCAGCTCACTGCAAATAACTATCTGGAGTTGTAGCATCCATGTTTTTCTTATGAACTCGGATCCAGTGAGAAATATGTTTGGGTTTTTTTTTTGTTTTTTTTTAGCATTTCATGATACGGTTTCCAAATTTTGTCTCCAATTTTGAATAGTTTAATGAATTAGAACTAAATAAATGCTGTAGTGGTTGGCTGAGAGATTTGTTTCTTTATAGTCCTGTGTTTTGGGAATATAAAGGGCGGTATTCAAATGAGATATCATGTCCAATCTCCTTTCTAAAGTGATCCCTGTTATCATGCGTATTGCGCCCATAGTAATCCGGTTTAGCTGCGTAAAGGGTTGGGCGTCCATGCTACCCCGGGGGTAGCAAGTTGAAATGATTATACCACGCCCGTCAGCAGAAACAGAATAGGTGTGGAAGGGGGTGAAAAGAATTGAATACCGCTCAAAATGTTTGTTACATTGACGGTATTTGGAATATAGATTACAATGTATATTATTTTAGCAAAAAGAAGAGGAAAATAGTTACTTCTAATCAATATCAAGCTGTGGATGTCGTAATGTCGTATAGACCTTGATTAAAGAAAGATATATTTGACAAAGGACATTGCTGACTTACTGACTAACAAAGTATTTTTGCATTTTTTATCATATACAGGTTGAGTATCCCATATCCAAATATTCCGAAATACGGAATATTCCGAAATACGGACTTTTTTGAGTGAGAGTGAGATAGTGAAACCTTTGTTTTCTGATGGCTCAATGTACACAAACTTTGTTTAATACACAAAGTTATTAAAAATATTGTATTAAATGACCTTCAGGCTGTCTGTAGAAGGTGTATATGAAACAAATGAATTGTGTGAATGTAGACACACTTTGTTTAATGCACAAAGTTATAAAAAATATTGTATTAAATGACCTTCAGGCTGTGTGTATATGGTTTATATGAAACAAAAATGCATTCTGTGCAAAGACTTGGGTCCTATCCTCATGATATCTCATTATGGTATGCAATTATTCCAAGATATGGAAAAATCCGATATCCAAAATACCTCTGGTCCCAAGCATTTTGGATAAGGGATACTCAACCTGTAGCAATCATTTTTTCACACAGATTTGGGATTTTATTGAGTATTGCTTAACATATAGCATAATTTAAGATTTAAAAAAGTTAATAAATAACTAAAAGCTATTTACAGTTAAAAAAATAAAAAGATTTAAAATTAATTTTAAATCTTTCCTATATAAACAATAGATGTTACACAGTGTAAACAGCAGGACAGGATAAAGATTCTATACTAGAATGATATGTAAATAAGTGGAGAACTCAAGAAGACTGTGTACACATGTGGGTGTGTGTGTATTGGGGACCCTGTTGTACCCTGTCTAACGGGGTATTTTCCTATAGGTGTAGCTCAATTTATCAGCGCAAAGTAAGGACATATTTCTTCTATATTTTATATATATCTACAGTATATAAAGAATAGTCTCAATGTGTTGGTATCAAGTCCCATTTAACATATCTAAGAAATATCTATGCAGTTTGTGAATAGAAACTACTCATCCTATCCAATTAAGTAGTTCGGTAGCACTGGTGGAGTTACCAATACTCCTCGTAGTCCGCTTTAAGGCTTCTATACATGCCACTGCTGTGGACTGTTAATGAGACAGTAGTTTTTTGTTCCACTTATGCAAACTGATTAAATTAATACTTTCTATCTCCAGTAAATAATTTCCGTGTCCTGGTGTTGCAGATGGCACCAACTAATGCATTTCATCCACTATTGACTTTTTCATGGAAGACACAAAAGCCTAATTTGTTGAAGGTGTTGAGAATATAACACTGCATTTTATTTTGTACTTATGTAAAAGTAAGAGTCAAAAAAATAAATAAATCGAAACGCCAATTTAAAGCTATTTGATAGAATTCTGGACCACCACGTATGTTATTGTGGAAAATAAAGCACCACCTTTCTCCATGGTCATTGAATAGATGCATGGTTGATGGTGTGCTAAAATGACAATAAACTGTAAATGCTTGACTTGGGTCTTCCTATACTTCTCAGATATTGTAATGCCTTCCAGATTAGTCAGCTGGTGGCATGCCAGACCCTATGAACTTTGAGAGTCATTGAGAGTGACCTTGTGAGTGGTGGCTTGCTGTTGTGACCTAACATTGCCTTGTTAATTTTGATGGGACACCTCATGCTCTTCACATGGAAGTTTAGTGGACTCTTCACGTCTCGGAATATCCTTTGACACCTTTATGGAGCATCCTCCTTTCCCCCATGTGTATAAAGAGCTGTTTACGGGGGTCATTCAGGTGCGCTTGCACCTGAGACTATTAGCGCAAAGTACAGATTTCAGGTACGTGCTCGAACAGGTCCTGCGGCATAGGACGCAGAATGGCATCAGACTGTCATTGATCCAGATCTATGTCTGGATGTCCCCATCTCTCTACTATCTCGGCAAACACTTCCTGGTGTAATTCCCATTCCCCTGAATGTACTGTGTTGCGACGTAAGAAGTCTGCGTCCTAGTTTTCCACCTCTGTAATGTGAATCACAGAGATTGCGGGAATCCAATCCTCTACCCAAGGAAGGATGTGAGCCACCTCCTTCATTGGTCGCCAGCTGCGGCTACCGCCCTGCTTGTTTCCTGCTTGTTTTTATATGCTACTGCTGTAGCATTGTCAGACTGGATACGCAAGCCCCTTACTTGATACTGAGCTTGAACCAGTGTGTATCGAATTGCCTTCAATTCCAGTACGTTGATGGACAGGGACCTCCCTGGAGGACCAAAGCCCCTGTAGGTGTTTCCCCAGAATCACCGCCCCCCAGCCTGTTAAGATGGCATCTGTGGTGAACAGAGATCTAATTCAACGGTAAAATTAGCCTTGTTCTGGATATAAGATCCTGAATCTTTCCCTTTGGAAGAAACACCATGTGACTCTGAGTGTTGAATAACAGATCCAGAAACACCATTTCCTGAGAGGGAACTAAACTTGATTTGGGAAGATTTATGATCCAGCCAAATCTTTGAAGCAGTATTATGGTAATTTGAAGATGCTGTTGTAGCAGGGCCACCGAAGGAGCCTTTAGCAACAAATCATCCAGATAAGCCAATACATTGATCCCCTGTTTCTCTGGCTGGGTCCACAGGTTATCCACAGGATAACATTGGGATATGCCGGAGCGACAGCGGAAATGGCACCAAACGGTCACAAGCTTTCTGGCCTCCCTCGATGCATCGGGGCTTCACCATATAACCCACTGACTCAGTCAAATCAGTTTTTTGTTTGGTGCGGCAGGAGCCGGACCATGGTCACAGGGCTGCTGTTAATAAAGCAGCCTGAAGCTTTTATTATGTTATTTTTATAGTCTTACTATGTTTTTGAGTGACTTTTCTTAACAGCTTCTTAAACGCATATTAGAAAGAGTCGCTCCAACAACTCCCCACCGGGTCGCAACAACGCTTACCTTCGCGGTACAGTGCTGTCTCGACGGGCGTCTGTGTCGGATGTTCTAGCAGGTCCAGCAGACATAACCAGGCTGTGGCCGGAGCATGGGGGGAAGGTAAGTCTATGGATTTACTCTTACTAGGGGGGTCCGGACACAGCTACACTGATTTTGGTGGAGACTACAAACAGTGTGTTGATGCGCCGAACACTCTCTGGTGGGACAGCGCTACGCTCTAGGGATCATATGCGCCAGGACTAGGTTGAGGCCGCGATCCTTAAAGTTTAAGTCAACGGGGGGAATCAGACGCTCTCCTGGCCGCCCCTCCCCCAAGTTCATGACCAGTTTCCGCGCGTCTCCCGTCCATGAACTGAATGACCTCACTTCTGTCTCAGACGCTACCACGAGGGTACTCGGTCGCAGCTTAGACGCCGCGGTTGTGTACAGTAAAGATTGCCGGACTGAGTCGCAGGTCGTAGCGTCTGCATACACGTGGCATTTCACTGAGCGTCCGTGTCCGAATAGTGAGCGTCCATGTCTTGTATCAGTTATCAGAACGGCAGTGTACACCAGTAGCGTCTGAATCCACTCAGCGTCTTGCGAGCGTATTTGTTTGGATATGGAAGTGTGGTAAGTCTCCCTGTATCCCGCTCTATGGAGGAAGGGTATACAGTACTAAAAATTCTCTCTACTTGTTAGTATGAATTGTTCATTTTAGTACATATTGCATATGAGACCTGTATATTACTGTTGTTTCTGCATGTTATGTTTGAAAAAAACAGTTTAAAACAGAAGTACAATTTTCCTACTTACTTGTAAGTTGTTATGGGGGTTGTATTCTCATATGACAATGTTAATGCCTTAACATGTGACTGACTGCTAGTATGTGTGCTGACTTTTTTATGTCGTCAGTCCTGTTCTGAACCTCAATTCAGGTGCACGGTTGTGGTCAGATTGATCTCACTTCTATATATCCATATATAGGTGACTTTCAGTCACAATATTGTGTAGTCATAAACAGAATATTACCATGTCTGTGAGCAGCAAAAGTGACGAGGAGAATTTATCAGGCACTCCTACATCCCTAACGTGCTTATTTTGTAAGACAGGGTTAATTGGTATGAACCAGTTGGTCACTTCTGAGGGGTTGTGTGCGAACTGTTTTGCTTTTCAGCAAAGTGAAAAACAGGATTTGGTTCAACAACCAGCAGAGCCACCATGGAGCATGTTCGCAAAGACTTTGTCTTCAATAGTGGATAGGTTAACTCCGGCAGCACCACCCCAGGGGTTAGGTTACACTATTAACCCATGCATGCAGCTCCCTTCCTATGGGCTGGTTCCAGTAGCCTCTACAAGTAACCAAGGGACAGGTAAGACTAAGACAGATGCGTCTATGTGGCAGACTACACAAGATGATACAACAGATGATGATACAGTATATTCAAATACTCTGTATGGTGATCAGAGTTTTAGTTCAGAGGATGTAGCTGAACTTATTGATGCGGTGAAGGCTGTTCTCTCTTTGGAAGAGTCAGTCAAGACAGTGTCAAAATCTAAAGCACCTGTGTTTAAACGAACAAAGACAGTTAAAACTGAATTCCCAGCATCAGATGAGCTGACGGAAATGATGGATGAGTCTTGGGCGACGCCCAGTAAAAAGTATAAGATTCCGAAAAGATGGGATTCTTATTATCCATTTCCAGCTGTGGATTGTTCAAAAAGCGAAGTTCCTCCAAAAGTAGATGCACATGTACTGCGACTTGTGCATAAATCTGCTTTACCACTGTCATCTACCTCACTAAATGATGTCACAGACAGAAGGGTAGATAGCTTCTTGAAAAATATATTTTCTCTCTCAGGAGCAGTGGTAAGACCGGCTATGGCTTCGGCCTGGATAGCAAAGGCAATGGGCGAATGGTTAGAGGAACTAGAGAATGGCCTCTCTCCTCCTAATAGGGAGCAAGAGTATAATTTAAGCCGTTTAAGGCAATCTGCCCAATTCTTGGAAGAAGCAGCAATTGATATGGGTACAATTGCTTCTAAAGCGTCAGCCTTGACAGTAGCCGCTCGTAGAGCAGTCTGGCTACGTACCTGGAAAGCAGATGCGGAATCCAAGAAAGAATTGGAAGCATTGCCTTTCATGGGTAATATATTGTTTGGAAAACAATTGTCTGAAATTCTAGAATCGGAAGCTGAATCAAAGAATGTCAGATTTCCGGCTAGTTATAACCCTAAGACCAAGGGTTCAAAGTTTTGGCCATTTCGATGGCAAGGCAAAGCGAAAGCTAAAGAGGAGTCTAAGCAACCCCAGTCCAATAGATCGGCCAGGGGTAGGAAGCAATGGGCTAGTAGAAAGCCAGCTTCCAAGCCTGGAGGATTCCAGGGTTGGCGACCGACTCCTTCATTTTGCACACATATGGCAACAGTCGACAACAGATGCTTGGGTGCAGAAGGTGGTATCTCAGGGGTATGGGTTCCCATTCAGGAGACAGCCTCCTCAAAGATTTTTTTGCACCAGCCCGTCTCGTATAGAGTCGAAGGCCAATGCCCTGCAAGAAGCAGTCCAAAAATTACTGCAGTCAGGTATGATTGTCCCAGTACCGACATCACAAAGGGGACAGGGGTTTTACTCCAATCTATTTCTGATTCAGAAGCCAAATGGGTCATTTCGACCAATTCTCAATCTGAAAATGTTAAACAAATACATTTGGATTCCAAGGTTCCACATGGAGACATTACGCACCATAATGTTGGCTATGGAACCGGGAGATTACATGGTATCTCTGGATGTACAGGATGCTTACCTACATGTGCCTATAGCACTGTCTAATTAGTGTTACCTCAGGTTTGCCATCCTCCAGGAACATTTTCAGTTCCAAGCCTTGCCCTTTGTGCTAGCAACAGCACCCAGGGTGTTTACAAAAATCATGGTGGTTATGGCAGCTTAGACGACCTGTTAATCCTAGCACATTCGCAGGAGTTACTTTTGAGCCATCTTCAACAGACAGTAGTTTGTTTACACAGACACGGGTGGCTCATAAATTGGGAAAAGTCGTCTCTGAATCCGTCACAGCGGATGGTTCATTTGGTGGCCATATTGGATTCAGGTCTACAGAAAGTTTTCTTACCAGAGAAAAAGATAGTCAAGGTGCAGGTCATGGCTCAGGAAGCGTTGCACACCCAGACAATGTCAGTCCATGCAGCAATGCGACTGTTGGGTCTGATGGTATCAACCTTCGACATGGTGGAATATGCACAATTCCACTCCAGACCATTACAGCACCTTATTCTGACCAAATGGAACGGAAATCATCAGACGATAAAAAAGCAGATGATAAAGTTTCCAGTAAACGTAAAAAGGTCTCTAGCGTGGTGGCTACAGACAGACCATTTAAACAAGGGGAGACCCTTTTGGATAAAAGAATGGCGACTCCTAACAGCAGATGCCAGTCTGCAAGGCTGGGGTGCGGTACTCGGAAGCCTTTGGTTCCAGGGAAAATGGACCGTAAGGGAAAGTCGCCTGCCAATAAATCTGTTGGAAATAAGGGCCATTTATATGGCTCTAGTTCAGGCAAAGGACAGTCTGCAAGGAAGACCGGTCCAGATTCGCTCAGACAATGCGACAGCAGTAGCGTACCTCAATCATCAAGGAGGAACTCACAGCAAGAGACTGATGGAGGAAGTAACTCCCATTCTAAGGTGGGCAGAACTCCATCTTCCAGCATTGTCAGTAGTGTTTGTCCCAGGTGTACTGAACTGGGAAGCGGATTTTCTCAGTCGACATACCATTCAGGAAACCGAATGGGCATTACACCCAGAAGTGTTTCAGATGATAGTGAACAGATGGGGTCTACCGGAGATAGATCTCATGGCGTCTCGTCTAAACAGCAAAGTTCCGAGGTACGGATCAAGAACAAAGGATCCCGGAGCGGTCCTTGTAGACGCACTGTCAGTAGAATGGAAATTTCGTCTGGCGTATCTGTTCCCTCCAATATCTCTGTTACCCAGAGTAGTGAGAAAAGTAAAGCAAGCAAAGGGAGCCATAATTCTAATAGCTCCAGCTTGGCCAAGAAGGCATTGGTACACAGATCTACTGAGAATGTCCATGGAAGCACAGATACTGCTCCCTCAACGTCCAGACCTGCTAATGCAGGCTCCTTGTTGTCACAGCCATCTGGATCGTCGGTCTTTGACGGCATGGCTGTTGAAACCTCTATTTTAGAAGCTAGAGGATTTTCAAAACAAGTAATTCAAACTATCCTTTGAGCAAGAAAGCCTTCTTCAGCTCGTGTTTATCACCGAATATGGCAAGCCTATATTCATTGGTGTACTGAAAAAAGTTTGAATCCAAGATCTTTTAAAGTATCCAGGATTTTGGATTTCCTTCAAGCAGGATTGGATAAAGGTTTGAAAGTAGTTTCCTTGAGAGTTCAAGTATCAGCGTTAACTGTATGGTTTCAGCGTAAGATTGCTGATTTACAGGATGTTCGTACTTTCTTTCAGGGAGTTGTACATATTCAACCTCCATTTGTTCCTCCTGCAGCTCCCTTGGATTTGAATCTAGTTCTTAGATTCCTTCAGGGACCTCCGTTCGAACCACTTAAGAGAGCAGATCTTAAATGGTTAACGGCTAAAGTGCTTTTTCTACTGGCAATGGCGTCAGCCAGAAGAGTGTCAGATTTAGGAGCGTTATCGTGTAAGTCTCCTTTCCTAAGTTTTTTTCCAGACAGAGCAGTTCTCAGAACTAGATCTGGTTATCTTCCGAAGGTGTTTTCAAAGTTTCACCTTAATGAAGAGATTGTAGTCCCAGCTTTTCAGGTATCGGGACTTTCTGCGGGAGAAGCGTCGTTGGACGTTGTCCGAGCATTAAGAATCTACATAGATTGTACTACTGCCATCAGAAAAACAGATTCTCTCTTCATCCTCTACGGATTTCATAGAAGAGGATGGCCTGCTAGTAAACAGACGCTCGCAAGATGGCTCCGAATGGTAATATCAGAAGCTTATTCGCATGCAGATCTCCCTACTCCGGCTAATATCTCTGCTCACTCTACACCTAAGGTAGGTCCTTCATGGGCAGCACAACATGGTGCTTCAGCAGAACAGATTTATAAGGCAGCCACATGGTCTTTCATAAACACATTCATCAGACATTATGCCTTGGATACTTTTGCCTCTCATGACGCAGACTTCGGGCGAAAGGTCCTCCTGTGTAATCAGGAGCGTCCCCACCACTAAAACTGGCTTTGGGAATCCCAATGTTATCCTGTGGATAACCTGTGGACTCAGCCTGAGAAATAGACGTTATGGTAAGAACTTACCGTTGATAACGTAATTTCTCTTATGTCCACAGGTATCCACAGGGGTCCCACCCTCACGCACCTGATTTGAGGATCTTGACAATCACTAAACCTCTTCCCTCTTGTATGGAAGGGTGTGCATGTGTTTTCTTATCGCCTAAATAGGTTTCTACCTGATGCTCCTGCCTAATCGCTGTGGAAAGAACTGATTTGACTGAGTCAGTGGGCGGGATTATATGGTGAAGCCCCGATGCATCCTGGGAGGCCAGAAAGCTTGTGACCGTTTGGTGCCATTTCCGCTGTCGCTCCGGCATATCCCAATGTTATCCTATGGATACCTGTGGACATAAGAGAAATTACGTTATCAACGGTAAGTTCTTACCATAACGTCTATTTCCCAAGTACGGTGATCATGTGCGCCATTACTTTAGTAAATGCTCTGGAAGCAATAAATAGACTGAATAGAAGAGCTTGAAATTGGAAATGACAATTTTCTATTGCAAACCTTAGCAGCTGTTGACTACACCTCCATATAGGAATATGAAGGTAGGCATCCTTTATATCTATGGGAGCTAGGAATTCTTCCTGCTCCATAGAACAAATGACTGCCCTTACTAACTGTATTTTTTATTTTTTCAAGTGGAGGTAAAATTTAGCCACTTTAAATTGAGAATGGGTCAAAATGAGACATCTTGTTACTCTACTAGGAAAAGGCTGGAATAAAATCCCAGGCCTTGTTATAGTACTGGAGTAATAACTCTGGAATCTCGAAGGACAGAAACTGCTGTCATGAGAGCTGTTGTTTGCACATACCTGCCGGCAGGGACGTGGTAGTAAATCTTTCTGCAACCGGACCCCCTGAGGTCTAAGATATAATCTCTGGTTACGAACCCACCTACCCACAGATCTGGGCTGGACTGAATTCAGGAGTCCCTAAACCTAAGTATGCGAACTCCCACCTGGGGTAGCATCCTGTTCCAGAAGCAGTAATGCTAACTGCCCTGCTGGCTTTGCCACCTGGCAACGGGTACCTGTGGCACCCCGTCCCTTGAAGGCCCCTCTTACAATGATGTTGGGACAGTAATACTGATATGAGATGCAGTCTAATTGCCATGAGGAGAAGCAGTGGTCTATCTGCTGTGGTCTGGTGGGAAATTAGAATGAAATAGAGAACATAATACATGTGAGAGGTCTTGTCACCTTAATTATTGAACCACCTTCGTAGTTCACAGCCAACCATCTTAATAGCTTACTTCCCCAGCTTTTACTCTCTGGCTAGATGGGATTTATTCTTGGATGCCAGGCCCCTGTCAACACATGCAGGGTTTTAGAGTTGTTTGATTGAGTATCCTTTTACTTGATGTCGAAAAGACTTTCGACAGGCTACACTTGGGGTGAATTCTCCTTATTTATTTCAAATGGCACAAGGTAGGGGTACCTTCTCTCTCGCTTAATGTTTGTGTTTGTTTGTTTGTTTGTTCTCTAAGTTTCCAGGTTTTTCGATTCATGGAACCTCTCACAAACTCTGGGGGTGATTCAGACCTGATCGCTGCTGTGCGTTTTCGCACATCAGGCGATCAGATCTGAACTGTGCATGCGTATGCACCGCAATGCGCCGGCACGTCGAACGACTTCACCAGACATCTGTGCCTACTAGCAAACAGATGGTGCGAAAATTCTGAACGCACAAGCGATTGCAATGTGATTGACAGGAAGAGGCCGTTTGTGGGTGGCAATTGACCATTTTACAGGAGTGTCTGGAAAAAACGCAGAAGGGACCAGCCGTTTTCAGGGAGGGTGTCTGACGTCAGCTTCGGCCGATCAGCAGGATTACATCGCAGAGGAAGAGTAAGTCCTGGGCTGAGCAGAGACTGCACAAACTGACGTTTGTGCAGCTCTGCTACAAATGCGATCGCACACCTGCACATACCTATAACCCTCCCACCTGTAGGCGGCTACTATCTGATCGCAGGGCTGCGAAAAATGCACCCTAGCGATCAGGTCTGAATTACCCCCTTTGTCTTTTTGCGGGCAATGTCCTACTGTTTGTGACTGACCTCATTGTCTGTTCTCCAGGCTATATTAGACTAATATAGTGCAGCCTCTTACTAAAAAGTTGATGCCACCAAAATAGACATTTTCCATAATTAATATCACACTGTCAGTCCTTCAGACCTTGATGAGGCGCTTCCCTTTCTCTTGGAAAGAAACCTTGTTATCTTATTTACGTATTAATATCCCCTCGTATTAAAAATGTATTTGCTATTTGGTACACCCCTACTTGCCCAGCTAACTACTTTGGTTGGTGACTGGATGATTCCTGGGGTCTCCTGGTTGGGCCACGTAGTGGCATTTAAAATGATGTTATTACCCAAATTGATCCTAAACTCCATGAAAAAAACTGATGCTATCATATGTTTGAAAATGTAACACTTATCGTCTCGCATGTGGATGTATAGTTCATGCTAAACAACAAGGTTGCATAACCTCTGACATTGGTACCACGAAGCTGCCCTTCTTTCCCAATTAAGTGATCTCTTTTCTCCCCCTCCATTTGAAGCCTTGGATGGACTTGGAGTTTAGGATTCCCTTTTGCAGACTTACTCTGGACCTGGAGGCAGCTTAAGCCTTGGAACAGCCGTAAAAGATACCCTGAAAGTATGGGACACTAAACTTCCGACTCATTCTGACTTTGCTCTTCCTACCATAAATTTGCACAAATTAGACAAGCTGTTACAACACCTCCATGCCTCTTATTGGCTTCATTTGGGCCTTATGACTGATAGATT
This sequence comes from Pseudophryne corroboree, assembly GCF_028390025.1. Classification (NCBI taxonomy): domain Eukaryota; kingdom Metazoa; phylum Chordata; class Amphibia; order Anura; family Myobatrachidae; genus Pseudophryne; species Pseudophryne corroboree. The sequence goes on along the minus strand of NC_086447.1, from coordinate 466,487,569 downwards.
TGTTTTCCCCCTTTTCCCTTCTTTCTCTCTTTCCTGATTCTGAACCAAATTTGGCCTTGTTACCACTGCCTAGTTTTGGTACCTCCAGATTTGACTTTTTTTTTTTAAAAACCTCCTGCCTGGATCCTGGCCATGCTAAGTATAAGCTTCTCCCGAGGTGCTGTTTCCTAGTGGTACCGCCTTATGTCTCCTCCATGCCTACCATTTAAATCCCCTATTCAGCTACACTGGGAGAAAGACCTTAATTTATCCCAAAACAATGGCCTACCTCTTTGCGCAAGCCACGTCAAAATGCATGTTAAACTATTGAATAGACTTTTCTTAACCCCCACTAAACTTATAGAATGTGGCTCTCAAGCTCAAAGCTTTGCTGGCACCACTGTATCATGGAAGATACCATTTTACATGTCTTCTGTGACTGTTCTTTCCTGCACCATTTCTGGGAGGAGGAATATGCTTTTTTTAGGATGTTTTAGATCTCACTCTTCCCCCTGACCCAGAGCAGTGCTAATTTTGACAAGGATTTTCAATTTAGTTTTAGTCGCTTACTTAGAATTGTAGTTGGTTTATAGTCACATTTTAGTCTTCTTTTGCTTCGTTCTAGTCCAAGATTTAGTCAGTGGATCTGTTTTCATTTTAGTCTAATTTTAGTCAATATTTTAGTCAGCTTGCAAACAGTTTAATGATACTGTAATGGATTTTGCTGTAGAACATTTCTCTAAAATGCCCCTGAGAAGTTTTCATACCTTTTAACTATTTGTTTAGTAATCTAGGCTTAGTAGACTGAGATTGTGTTACCTAATGACTCTGACTTACTGTAGAGCTCCCATATATCATATACAAATGAATGCCTTTATTTTCTTAGAACAGACAAGTGCAATACACAATCCCAGGGCCGTAACTAGGTGTGTGCCAGTGGTGCCTGGCACACAGCGCTGGAGGCGCAGGACCACCGGCAACCCCCTCCTGGCCACTCCGCCGTCACACTGTGGTGACCTGGACGCATCTCCCCGCCGTAACCGGCCGATGCCCAGCTGTATTGCCAGGCTACCTCTCACATAAGTAGCCGGGCAACGCTGCAGCTCCCCCTCCGCTCTCCCTGTGTGCTGGGAGAGATGACGTCTCTCCTAGCCCGCACCCAGCCCACCCACAATGCCCTGCGGGCAGGAAGAGGAGTTGCATGCCGGCTCGTCACAGGTGGTGAGTATAACTCTCTCTCTCCCCATCATAATGTGTAAAAAAGGGGGACTGCCTGCAGTAATGTGTAAAATAGGGGGACTTTCTGACTTAATGTGTAAAAAAAGAGGACTGCTTGTCGTAATGTGTAAAAAAGGGGGAGTGCCTGCCGTAATGTGTAGAAAAAGGTATGCCTACCGTAATGGGGGGGGGCTCTGTTGCTCTAATGTGTAAAAAAAGGGAACTCTGTTGCTGTAATGTGTAAATAGGGGACTCTGCTGCCGTAATGTGTACAAAAGGGGAATTCTGCATGCCGTAATGTGTAAAAAAGGGGGACTCCCTGCCGTAATGTGTAAAAAAGGCGGACTGCCTATCGTAATGTGTAAAAAAGGGGTACTGCCTGCCGTAATGTGTAATAAAAGGTATGCCTGCTGTAATGTTTAAAAAAGGGGGGCTCTGTTGCTCTAATGTGTAAAAAAGGGGAACTCTGTTGCTGTAATGTGTGAAAAGGGGACTCTGCCTGCTTAACTTGTAAAAAGCGGGACTCTGTGTGCCATAATGTGTAAAAAGGTGGACTCTGCTGCCAAATGTGTAAAAGGGAGACTCTACCTGCCGTACTGTGTAAAAAGCGCCAATGCTGTTTCTTGCACACAGCGCAAAACTGTCTAGTTACGGCACTGCACAATCCTACTGTATTTCCTTCACAGCAGATCATATTTATTTTCTGCAAATATGTAGAACACGTAATGGTTCTTTAAAAATGTAAAACCCTACTTCCAGTGTTTTGACAAGGATTTTAAATTTAGTTTTACTCTTAGCCACTTCTTTTTTTTGTTTGTTTGGGATTTTTAGTGGGTTGGGGGGGCTTGCTTTGTTTTAGTTAAGATTTAGTCAGTGGATATCCGTTTTCATTGTAGTATAATGTTAGCCCTGAAATAAACTGCAGTCGAATATTTTTTGTCAAAATGTTAATTTACAAACTTAACACTGACCCTGAGCTGTCCATATTTCATTAATATCCTCTCACAGTTCCCAAACCAGATCTCTATATCCTTTTGGCATATTTTTATATCAATCAGGTCCACTATTGCCCAGAATTGGAAATATCCGTCACCCCATCTTATTGTTAATTTTTGTTTTTGTTTTCTTTCAAAAACTCATTACCCCTTTGAAATAGAAAACCTGGAGGTCTGATCCTCCCCTATTTTGAAGTTGTACCCGTATCACCTGTATGTCAGAGGGCATCCAACTGCAACATGCCTCCTCCACCTCTTTCTGAATGAAACTCCTGATGATGAGCACAATCTGTGACTGTTATATATTAATGCTGTTTTCTACTGTATGTGCGTATGCTTTGTTTCTGTCTTTATTATATGTCTCTGTTCCTTATTTTTTATTGTATGCTTGGGGGTGGTCTTCAGGTTGCCGGCTGTCGGGATCCCGGCGCACAGTATACCGGCGCCAGAATCCCGACAGCCAGCATACCGACACTTTTTCTCCCTCGTGGAGGTCCACTACCCCCCTGGAGGATGAATAGATAGCGTGGTGCGTGTAGCGCGCCAACGTGCCCGCAAGGGGCTCATTTGCGCTCGCCATGCTGTTGGTATGCCGGCGGTCGGGCTTCCGGCGCCGGTAGGCTGGTCGCCGGGAGCCCGGCCGCCGGCATACTGTACTACACCCTATGCTTGGTACATGGCAATGTCTTGTTTTGCCCTTTCTCTACACACTACCTTTCTGTTCCTTCCCATTTCCTTTTTTGGAGCCCACTTTTTGCATACACAATAAAATTATAATATTGAAAAACAAAAATGTTTTTATGGACTTGCTACCAACATTGTGTTTTTTTATGCCTAATTTCTCATTTCTCCCAGTGGACTTAAGTAGGTTACAATCCAGCCTGTTGTGCATTCGCTTTTGACCTCTAATCTTTATATAGTGGAGACTGTCATATCGTTGACAAAACCCATATTAATGTGAATTTAACTACTCCACTGTGGTTTTCCTTTTGTTTTCACTTTATGTAAAGCTGCAGTAATAATATACACATATTGAACTTTGCTCTGGTAGAAATCCAGCTTTACAGACTAGTCAGAATTTATTGTAATAAGATACAATGCAGTTAGTATAATAATGGCAGTTGTTTATTAGAAAATGAGTTTGCATTTATGATGATTATTCTAGATCATTGTATCTTGTTATATTATCCATAGTTAGTTAGGATCAATCGCTTCTCTTTTTGTTATATTGCAGCGCATTCAGTCTGGCATTTTAAAAGCATTCAATAACCCAACCACTAAAACTGCAGATGAGGAAACAAAGAGGAAAGTCAAAGGTACTTTTATTCTTTATAAATTGTATTTTATGTTCCTACAAACTGATATAATGAAATTTGCTTGATATAGTGGCGACATTGAAAAATTATGTAGATCCAGAATGCCTTAGGAATTTATGGTAAAAAGTAATAAATAAAAATACCTATGGGGCTGCAAACAAAAATCTGCGAGTCCAGCGGTACTGTAAGCCACATTTGTGGACAGAAGTCTATCGCGTCTAATTGAATTGAGACCTGTTACTTGGCATATGTTTATTACTTTATGTGTCTATTCAGTTAGACACAATTTACTCACATCTGCGAGTAATTGCCTTTACATGCCGCACTTACGGTACCGCTGGACTCGCAGTTTTCTGTTCGTAGTCCCATAGGACTGCGTACAAAAAAAACCTCACAAGTCTGGAGCAAGATCGGGCCACGAGGGGGCCTAGTGTCGGGGCCATTGGTGGCGTTTCCATGCTGTTACAATGGCAGTTCTATCCCCCTCGCAGATAGTTCAGTTGACCCTTATAAATGTATTGAGACATTATTTGTTATGGTGCAGATGAGATTTAGCCTTGCGATTTTGACTATATAGTCAAAATCGCAAGGAAAGTTAGTGCAAATCACGAGGTGCTAGCCAGCTTGCGATACAGATGAGAAACCGATGCGCACTCCCACAGGGTCGGTATCTCAAGGAAAGATAGACTGTGCAGGCAAGTCAAGCTTGACTATGTAGTATACTATCTAGTACATAGTATAGTCAAAATTGGCACTTTAACCAAAATCTCACAGTCAAAATCTCAAGTAAAGATAGTAAAAATTGGTGATTCAGGGCTCTGAGGAGTTCAGGGGAAATCACAAGGCCAAAATCGAAGATAGACAGAATCTCACCGTGTGTACACACCTTCAGATGTAGTTGACCTATTTTTACAGTTGAAACTTCTTAAATGTTCATTTTGCAGCAGTCCCCTAATTCAATTTAACCATAAAATGGGTCTTTGATATATGGTAATTTTATCACCTGAAAGTTTCAAATTAGATGTTTCGGTTTCAATAAACGTGTGTTTTCATAGATGATTGTCTAGTGCCATCTTGTGGTGTGTCTTGTTAATGCACACAAATTCCTCTTGCTAGTAATAGAATATAATTTGGACAAATAAATCTTTTATTCTGTTTCAAGAATGTTAGGGCCCAAATGTAATAGCCTACAAGATGTGGCAAAAGTTTGCCGAATTAGCCACTAAATTTTAAAGCGGAAATCTTTTTTAAAGGCAATACCAGCCTTGTTTTGTCTTTTTTTTTTTTTTTTTTAAACCACTGCTTAAAAGTTAGCTGCAAAATCATAGAAACCTCACTTGCTGCATGCCACGGGACATTACATTTGGGCATAGGAGTTTCTTGAACATGCAGGGCCTAATGTAATAGAGTGAGAGTTTCAGAAAGTGAGAGATTTGGTAAGGTTTTACAGGGTTTTTTTTTTTAAAAGTGGCAATCATTTACACTGCAAAACCAGGTTGATCTTGATGTGTAAATGATTGCCACTTAAAAAAAAAACTGCAAAACCTTACCAAATCTCTCACTTTTTGAAACTCTCACTCTGTTACATTTGGCCCGCAGTCTGCATTACACAGTAGATGGTCTCTGCTCCATATATTTGTAATTTGCAATGTTGATTGAATACAGATCCATGATTTAAGTTTTAAAGCAATTCCTACATAAGCAATGCTGTGTTACTAAAGCATTTTTAAATTTTTTAAACAAATGCAGTATTACAAGAATTTTGATGTTATTAAATATAATTCTATTCTATTCTATGCGTCCAGCTTATGGAAGAGAAGGCAAAAAGGCAAATTTAATTGACAGAATATTCATTGGTGAATTAACCAGCACGGTCATGTGTGAAGAATGTGAAAATGTAAGTATAGTTTATTAGTGTCTAAATGCAAAATGGCCACTTTGCAGTGTAAAACATGGAAGTGTCTGGTGTAATTGGTATGAGAGGACTTATGTAAAACATATCTGTTTCTGTATCCACGGATATGCTTCTTCTTTCCTGGTACATATTTGGAATTACTTTCAACCTTAAATGTAGCATATAAAATTATGTACAGAAGCTGTGATCATATGCCAGGATAGTACACCCATCTTGGTAAGGAATTGCAATTAAAGAATACACTGTATGCCAAGTTCATATAACTGAGGTACTGTATGTTTCTCTAACGTCCTAAGTGGATGCTGGGACTCCGTAAGGACCATGGGGAATAGCGGCTCCGCAGGAGACTGGGCACAAAAGTAAAAGCTTGAACTAGCTGGTGTGCACTGGCTCCTCCCCCTATGACCCTCCTCCAAGCCTCAGTTAGATTTTTGTGCCCGAACGAGAAGGGTGCATGCTAGGTGGCTCTCCTGAGCTGCTTAGAGTAAAAGTTTATTTTAGGTTTTTTATTTTCAGTGAGTCCTGCTGGCAACAGGCTCACTGCATCGTGGGACTAAGGGGAGAAGAAACGAACTCACCTGCGTGCAGAGTGGATTGGGTTTCTTAGGCTACTGGACATTAGCTCCAGAGGGACGATCACAGGTTCAGCCTGGATGGGTCCCGGGGCCGCGCCGCCGGCCCCCTTACAGAGCCAGAAGAACGAAGAGGTCCGGTGAAATCGGCGGCAGAAGACGTTCCTGTCTTCAACTAAGGTAGCGCACAGCACTGCAGCTGTGCGCCATTGCTCTCAGCACACTTCACACTCCGGTCACTGAGGGTGCAGGGCGCTGGGGGGGAGCGCCCTGAGACGCAATAAAAACAAAAATACCTTAGGATGGCAAAAGAAATACATCACATATAGCTCCTGGGCTATATGGATGTATTTAACCCCTGCCAGTTTTCCAGAAAAAAGCGGGCGATAAGGCCGTCGTGAAGGGGCGGAGCCTATCTCCTCAGCACACAAGCGCCATTTTCCCTCACAGTTCCGCTGGAAGGACGGCTCCCTGACTCTCCCCTGCAGTCCCTACAGATCAGGGTAAAAACGAGAGAGGGGGGGCACTATTGGCAGCTAAATTATAAACAGCAGCTATAAAAGGGAGTAACACTTATATAAGGTTATCCCTATATATATATATAGCGCTCTGGTGTGTGCTGGCAAACTCTCCCTCTGTCTCCCCAAAGGGCTAGTGGGGTCCTGTCCTCTATCAGAGCATTCCCTGTGTGTGTGCTGGGTGTCGGTACGATTGTGTCGACATGTATGAGGAGGAAAATGATGTGGAAGCAGAGCAATTGCCTGTATTAGTGATGTCACCCCCTAGGGAGTCGACACCTGACTGGATGGTTGTATTTAAAGAACTACGTGACAATGTCAGCACTTTACAAAAAAATGTTGACGACATGAGACAGCCGACAAATCAATTAGTGCCTGTCCAGGCGTCTCAGACACCGTCAGGGGCGATAAAACGCCCGTTACCTCAGTGGGTCGACACAGACCCAGACACGGATACTGAGTCCAGTGTCGACGGTGAGGAGACAAACGTAATGTCCAGTAGGGCCACACGTTACATGATCACGGCAATGAAGGAGGCATTGAACATTTCTGACACTACAAGTACCACAAAGAAGGGTATTATGTGGGGAGTGAAAAAACTACCAGTAGCTTTTCCTGAGTCAGATGAATTAAATGAGGTGTGTGATAAAGCGTGGGTTTCCCCCGATAAAAAAGTGCTAATTTCTAATAAATTATTGGCACTATACCCTTTCCCGCCAGAGGTTAGGGCGCGTTGGGAAACACCCCCTAAAGTAGATAAAGCGCTCACACGTTTATCTAAACAAGTAGCGTTACCGTCTCCTGATACGGCCACCCTCAAAGAACCAGCGGATAGAAGGCTGGAAAATATCCTGAAGGGTATATACACACATACTGGTGTTATACTGCGACCAGCAATCGCATCAGCCTGGATGTGCAGTGCTGGAGTGGCGTGGTCGGATTCCCTGACTGAAAATATTGATACCCTGGATAGGGACAGTATATTACTGACTATAGAGCATTTGAAGGATGCATTACTATATATGCGTGATGCACAGAGGGATATTTGCACCCTGGCATCAAGAGTGAGTGCTATGTCCATTTCGGCCAGAAGAGCGTTATGGACGCGACAGTGGTCAGGGGATGCGGATTCCAAACGACATATGGAAGTATTGCCGTTTAAAGGAGAGGAGTTATTTGGGGCTGGTCTATCGGACCTGGTGGCCACGGCAACGGCCGGAAAGTCCACCTTTTTACCCCAGGTCACCTCTCAGTAGAAAAAGACACCGTCTTTTCAAACTCAGTCCTTTCGTTCCCATAAGTACAGGCGGGCAAAAGGCCACTCATTTCTGCCCCGGGGCAGAGGAAGAGGAAAAAGACTGCACCAGGCAGCCTCTTCCCAGGAGCAGAAGCCCTCCTCTGCTTCTGCCAAGTCTTCAGCATGACGCTGGGGCTTTACAAGCGGACTCGGACACGGTGGGGGCCCGTCTCAAAAAATTTCAACGCGCAGTGGGCTCACTCGCAAGTGGACCCCTGGATTCTGCAGGTAGTATCACAGGGGTACAAACTGGAATTCGAGACGTCTCCCCCTCGCCGGTTCCTGAAGTCTGCTCTACCAAAGTCTCCCTCCGACAGGGAGGCAGTTTTGGAAGCCATTCACAAGCTGTATTCCCAGCAGGTGATAATCAAGGTACCTCTCCTACAACAGGGAAAGGGGTATTATTCCACGCTGTTTGTGGTACCGAAGCCGGACGGCTCGGTGAGACCAATTTTAAATCTAAAATCCTTGAACACTTACATAAAGAGGTTCAAATTCAAGATGGAGTCACTCAGAGCAGTGATAGCAAACCTGGAAGAAGGGGACTATATGGTGTCTCTGGACATCAAAGATGCTTATCTCCACGTCCCAATTTACCCTTCTCACCAAGGGTACCTCAGGTTTGTAGTACAAAACTGTCATTATCAGTTTCAGACGCTGCCGTTTGGGTTGTCCACGGCACCTCGGGTCTTTACCAAGGTAATGGCCGAAATGATGATTCTTCTTCGAAGAAAAGGCGTTTTAATTATCCCTTACTTGGACGATCTCCTGATAAGGGCAAGGTCCAGGGAACAGTTAGAAGTCGGAGTAGCACTATCTCAGTTAGTGTTACGTCAGCACGGGTGGATCCTAAATATTCCAAAATCGCAGCTGATTCCGACGACACGTCTCCTGTTCCTAGGAATGATTCTGGACACAGTCCAGAAAAAGGTGTTTCTCCCAGAGGAGAAGGCCAGGGAGTTATCCGAGCTAGTCAGGAATCTCCTAAAACCAGGCCAGGTGTCAGTGCATCAGTGCACGAGGGTCCTGGGAAAAATGGTGGCTTCTTACGAAGCGATTCCATTTGGAAGATTCCATGCAAGAACGTTTCAGTGGGATCTTCCGGACAAATGGTCCGGATCGCATCTTCAGATGCATCAGCGGATAACCCTGTCGCCAAGGACAAGGGTGTCTCTTCTGTGGTGGCTGCAGAGTGCTCATCTACTAGAGGGCCGCAGATTCGGCATTCAGGATTGGATCCTGGTGACCACAGATGCCAGCCTGAGAGGCTGGGGAGCAGTCACACAGGGACAAAATTTCCAAGGCTTGTGGTCAAGCATGGAAACATCTCTTCATATAAACGTTCTGGAACTAAGGGCCATTTACAATGCCCTAAGTCAAGCAAAACCCCTGCTTCAGGGTCAGGCGGTATTGATCCAATCGGACAACATCACGTCAGTCGCCCACGTAAACAGACAGGGCGGCACGAGAAGCAGGAGGGCGATGGCAGAAGCTGCAAGGATTCTTCGCTGGGCGGAGAATCATGTGATAGCACTGTCAGCAGTGTTCATTCCGGGAGTGGACAACTGGGAAGCGGACTTCCTCAGCAGACACGACCTTCACCCGGGGGAGTGGGGACTTCATCCAGAAGTCTTCCAAGAGATGGTAAACCGTTGGGAAAAACCAAAGGTGGACATGATGGCGTCCCGTCTCAACAAAAAACTAGACAGATATTGCGCCAGGTCAAGGGACCCTCAGGCAATAGCGGTGGACGCTCTGGTAACACCATGGGTGTACCAGTCAGTGTATGTGTTCCCTCCTCTGCCTCTCATACCAAAAGTACTGAGAATCATAAAAAGGAGAGGAGTAAGAACTATACTCGTGGTTCCGGATTGGCCAAGAAGGACTTGGTACCCGGAACTTCAAGAGATGCTCACGGAGGACCCGTGGCCTCTACCTCTAAGAAAGGACCTGCTCCAGCAGGGACCTTGTCTGTTCCAAGACTTACCGCGGCTGCGTTTGACGGCATGGCGGTTGAACGCCGGATCCTGAAGGAAAAAGGCATTCCAGAAGAAGTCATCCCTACCCTGATAAAGGCCAGGAAGGATGTAACCGCAAAACATTATCACCGCATTTGGCGAAAATATGTTGCGTGGTGTGAGGCCAAAGAGGCCCCTACAGAGGAATTTCAACTGGGTCGCTTCCTACATTTCCTGCAAACAGGACTGTCTATCGGCCTAAAATTAGGGTCCATTAAGGTTCAAATTTCGGCCCTGTCGATTTTCTTCCAAAAAGAACTGGCTTCAGTGCCTTAAGTCCAGACGTTTGTCAAAGGGGTACTGCATATACAGCCTCCTTTTGTGCCCCCGGTGGCACCTTGGGATCTCAATGTGGTTTTGGGGTTCCTAAAATCACATTGGTTTGAACCACTCACCACTGTGGAATTAAAATATCTCACATGGAAGGTGGTAATGCTGTTAGCCCTGGCTTCAGCCAGGCGTGTCTCAGAATTGGCGGCTTTATCTTATAAAAGCCCTTACCTGATTACCTGATTTTTCACACGGATAGGGCAGAATTGAGGACTCGTCCTCAATTTCTCCCAAAGGTGGTTTCAGCGTTTCACGTGAACCAGCCTATTGTGGTGCCTGCGGCTACTAGGGACTTGGAGGACTCCAAGTTACTGGACGTAGTCAGGGCCCTCAAAATATATATTTCCAGGACGGCTGGAGTCAGGAAATCTGACTCGCTGTTTATCCTGTATGCACCCAACAAGCTGGGTGCTCCTGCTTCTAAGCAGACGATTGCTCGTTGGATTTGTAGTACAATTCAGCTTGCGCATTCTGTGGCAGGCCTGCCACAGCCAAAATCTGTAAAAGCCCATTCCACAAGGAAGGTGGGCTCATCTTGGGCGGCTGCCCGAGGGGTCTCGGCTTTACAACTTTGCCGAGCAGCTACTTGGTCAGGGGCAAACACGTTTGCTAAATTCTACAAATTTGATACCCTGGCTGAGGAGGACCTGGAGTTCTCTCATTCGGTGCTGCAGAGTCATCCGCACTCTCCCGCCCGTTTGGGAGCTTTGGTATAATCCCCATGGTCCTTACGGAGTCCCAGCATCCACTTAGGACGTTAGAGAAAATAAGAATTTACTTACCGATAATTCTATTTCTCATAGTCCGTAGTGGATGCTGGGCGCCCATCCCAAGTGCGGATTGTCTGCAATACTTGTATATAGTTATTGTTACAAAATTCGGGTTATTATTGTTGTGAGCCATCTTTTCAGAGGCTCCTTCGTTTATCATACTGTTAACTGGGTTCAGATCACAGGTTGTACGGTGTGATTGGTGTGGCTGGTATGAGTCTTACCCGGGATTCAATATCCTTCCTTATTATGTACGCTCGTCCGGGCACAGTATCCTAACTGAGGCTTGGAGGAGGGTCATAGGGGGAGGAGCCAGTGCACACCAGCTAGTTCAAGCTTTTACTTTTGTGCCCAGTCTCCTGCGGAGCCGCTATTCCCCATGGTCCTTACGGAGTACCAGCATCCACTACGGACTATGAGAAATAGAATTATCGGTAAGTAAATTCTTATTTTTATTTGCATTGACTTCCTGACTGTGCCACACTTGCATGTGTAATGGCTCTGTCTCTCCCAAGCGCAAGGTGCCACAAACCTCAGATACGTGCGTGCAGCTCACAATACTGGTGCAAGTTGCGCATATACACAGTGTGACTAATGTTAGATGATCTGAACGGTTCTACTCTAAATCCCCTTCAATCTCTTTCATTTGCAAGGACATGTAGGAGAAAGTTGAGGCCAGCAAATGTCCCTGTTATAGCTAAAGCATGTCTTTCACCTACATTTAATGGTTGCATCCATTTTGTGAACTGAACCACAATGAGCTATCAATTCAGTTACATCATGGAGGCATTGCCCAATTAATATTTACGAGCCCTGACAAAATACTGTTTTACTATGGCACTTTCCCTAGTAAATGGAAAGCGATAGCTTGACTGTCATGATTAGCTCAGCTATAAGATATAGTAGCCACCCCCACCCACGTTGTTAAGGTGCAGGTACACTTAAAGCTATAACTGTTCAGTGCTGTAACTGTTAGATTTTTAAATTGCACATGCTTACAGTAGTACACTCATGCTTTACACAAAATGTGGCTCTCTTTTTTAATTTAACATTTGCAGACAATAATGCAGCAAACTGGTTATATTACTGCATGAATTTAAAAAAAAAAGTGAATCTTTTGTTGCTTACATTGTGTCACACCTACTTAAACAGTTTAAATGAAAATAGTAAATGCACAGCTTTTTAAAAAGTAAATGTATACAGGTTGAGTATCCCATATCCAAATATTCCGAAATACGGAATATTCCGAAATACGGACTTTTTTGAGTGAGACTGAGATAGTGAAACCTTTGTTTTCTGATGGCTCAATGTACACAAACTTTGTTTAATACACAAAGTTATTAAAATATTGTATTAAATGACCTTCAGGCTGTGTATATAAGGTGTATATGAAACATAAATGAATTGTGTGAATGTAGACACACTTTGTTTAATGCACAAAGTTATAAAAAATATTGGCTAAAATGACCTTCAGGCTGTGTGTATAAGGTGTATATGTAACATAAATACATTCTGTGCTTAGATTTAGGTCCCATCACCATGATATCTCATTATGGTATGCAATTATTCCAAAATACGGAAAAATCCCATATCCAAAATACCTCTGGTCCCAAGCATTTTGGATAAGGGAGACTCAACCTGTATCTGTATGTGTAAGACTTTGTAGGTCCCATCATTTGTATTTTAATAGCAGTAGGATGACTTTTATCATATTTCTATGATGCCATTGTCTGAGCAATATACCAAATTAAAGGTCTTGATGCGTAGATTTGCAGAAAAATATTGGCATTGTTATTGGTTGCTTTGTTTCGGTGTTCTGTAGCAAAATGTCCGCTTTCCATTTACAATGCATCACCATTGTGCTCTGGAAAATATGCTTTAATATTGCGTGTTTTGAAGAAAAGGAGATTTATGGTAGACTTACCATAGTTAAATCTCTTTCTGCGAGGTATACTGGGTTCCACAGGGAATAAATCGGGGTGTAGAGATGGATCTTGATCCAGAGGCACCAACAAGCTAAAGCTTTAGACTGTCCCAGGATGCATTGTGGGGCCTCCTCTATAACCCAACCTCCAGGCACTGTGAGCTCAGTTTTGTTAACCAGTCCAATGCAGAAGCAGGTAAAAGAGAAGGCAGATGTCAGTCACATAGAACCACGTTCTCACAATAGGAGAAGGGACTAGCGCCTAATGCCATACAAAGCAAAAGAAGATAAGTGTGTCAGGGTGGGTGCCCTGTGGAACCCAGTGTACCTCGCAGAAAGAGATTTAACTATGGTAAGTCTACCATAAATCTCCTTTTCTGCAGCGGGGTACACTGTGTTCCACAGGGAATACATCGGGGATGTCCTAAAGTAGTTTCTCAAGAGAGGGGACGCACCTTAGCGGGTATGAGAACCCAGCGTCCAAAGGAAGCATCCTGGCAGGCGGAAGTATCAAAGGCATAGAACCTAATAAACGTGTTCACTGAGGACCACGTAGCCGCCGTCAAAATTGTTCAGCGGACGCACCACGACGTACAGCCCAAGAGCATCCAACAGACCGAGTAGAATGGGCTGTAATAGCAGCAGGAGCTGGGATTCCAGCCTGCGCATAAGCTTGTGCAATCACCATTCTAATCCATCTGGCCATGGTTTGCTTATTCGCAGGCCTGCCATGTTTGTGAAAACCAAACAGTACAAAGAGGGTATCTGACCTCCTGATAGAGGCAGTCCTCTCCACATATATACGGAGACCTGTACCACATCCAAAGATTGTTCTTTGGAGGACAATTCAGAAGAGATGAAGGCTGGAACCACAATCTCTTGATTAAGGTGAAAAGATGACACCACCTTAGGTAAATAACCAGGGCGAGTTCTAAGAACTACTCGGTCACAATGAAATATTAAAAAGGGTGGACAACAGGACAATACGCCTAAGTCCGACACCCTTCTAGCAAAGGCAATAGCCAGCAGAAACAGGACCTTGGCTGTGAGCCATTTAAGGTCCACTGACTCAAGAGGTTCAAATGGAGACTCTTGCAGGGCATTCAAGACAACAGACAAATCCCATGGAGCCACAGGAGGGACATAGGGAGGCTGAATCCGCAGTACGCCCTGAGTGAATGTATGAACGTCAGGTATAGATGCAATTTTTCTCTGAAACCACACCGACAAGGCAGATATGTGAACCTTGAGGGAGGTCAGACGAAGTCCTAAATCCAGGCCTTGTTGCAAAAAAGCCAGAAGTCTGGAAGTACCAAACTTGTAAGCATCGTAATTCTTAGCAGCACACCAGATGAAGTAAGAATTCCAGACCCTATAATAAATCTGCACAGAAGCCGGTTTGCGGGCCTTCAGCATAGTTTGGATAAACGCCTCGGATAATCCTTTGGCCCTCAGGAGTGAAGCTTCATGAGCCACGCTGTCAGAGCCAGCCTGGCCAGGCAAGGGTAGACACAAGGGCCCTGAACGAGGAGGTCTGGGCGTTGAGGAAGTAGAAGAGGACACTCTATCGATGGACCCTGCAGGTCTGAGAACCAATGTCGTCTGGGCCATGCTGTAGTGACTAGAAATAGTATTGCTCCTTCTTGCTTGAACTACCGTAGTACACTGGAGGGAACACGTAGGGCAGCCGAAAGTTCCATGGAATTGTCAGTGCATCCACGAACGCTTCTTGAGGATTCCTTGTTTTTGATCTGAAGACCGGAATTTTGAAATTGTGTCGAGATGCCATCAGGTCTACATTTGGTAGACCCCACTTGTCCACTATGAGTTGAAAGACTTCCTGATGAAGACTCCACTCTCCGGCGTGCACGTCCTGACGACTGAGGAAATCCGCTTCCCAGTTGAGGACTCCCGGAATGAACACTGCCGATATTGCTGGCAGATGGCGTTCCGCCCAACAAAGTATTTTTGACACTTCCATCAATGCCATGCGACTTCGAGTGCCGCCTAGATGATTTATGTATGCCACCATGGTGGCGTTGTCTGATTGTACTTGAACAGGCCTGTTCTGTAGCAGAGGCAGGGCAAGAGTCAAAGCATTGAACACTGCCCGCAATTCCAGAATGTTTATCGGGAGGAAAGATTCCTCCTTGGTCCACCGACCCTGGAGAGAGT
The DNA here is from genome assembly GCF_028390025.1 of Pseudophryne corroboree. Lineage (NCBI taxonomy): Eukaryota > Metazoa > Chordata > Amphibia > Anura > Myobatrachidae > Pseudophryne > Pseudophryne corroboree. The sequence goes on along the minus strand of NC_086447.1, from coordinate 466,472,542 downwards.
GTTGCTGTAGCATGGCGCCCCAACCCAGCAGACTGGCGTCTGTAGTCAGTAGGATCCAGTAGGGGATCCAGAAGGTACAGCCCCTGCTCAACTGTTGGTCCTGTAGCCACCAGCTCAGTGACAGACAAACCTCCGGAGTCAAGGAGATCATTTCAGACCTGATCCGATGAGGCAGGCCGTCCCACTTGGAAAGGATTAACCTCTGCAGAGGTCGGGAATGAAATTGAGCGTACTCTACCATGTCAAACGCCGACACCATGAGGCCTTGTACTTGCAACGCCAAGTGTTTCGACACTCTTGGGCAAGAGAGGAAGTACCTGATCCTGTCCTGAAGTTTCAGGACTTTCTCTGGAGACAGAAACAGTCTTTGGCTGTGTGTGTCCAGCAGTGCCCCCAGGTGCACCATGGTCCGAGCAGGGACCAGCGAGGACTTCTTCCAGTTGAATAGCCACCCGTGGGCTTGTAAGAAGCGTACTGTCAGTTGCAAATGACTGAGGAGGACATCTTGGGAGTTTGCCAGGATCAACAAGTCATCCAGATAACGGCAGGATCCTGATTCCCTGACAACATAGATGAGCCACCATCACGGCCATAACCTTGGTGAAGATCCGAGGGGCCGTGGCCAGTCCAAACGGCAGAGCCTGGAACTGATAGTGAAGGTTGCCAATAGCAAACCGCAGATATTGCTGATGCGATATGGCAGTAAGTATATGCTTTCCCTTGAGGTTGAAAGGAATAAAAAGTGGTACTCTTTGTCTTCTGTGCAGAAGGATTAGTATTCGGGAGAAATGCAGTCTTAGCAGCCGCTAAGTCAGTCACAATCTTGTTCAGATGTTCCCCAAACAGGATGTCTCCCTTAAAAGGGAGTACCTCCAAGGTCTTTTTGGAGTCCAGGTCCACCTTCCATGACCTCAACCACAGAATTCGGCGAGCCAGGATGGACGTAGTCGACATTACACCTGCCTCAGAGGACGCCTCCTGAATGTAGTGGGAGGCAGCGGTAATATGAGACAGGTATTGTCTGGCAGTGTCAGATATATCCTGAGGCAGCTCTTCCTCTATTGCCTGAACCCATGCTACAATTCCTTTTGCAGCCCAGGAGGCTGCTATAGTGGGTCTATGTACAGCACCTGTAAGGGAGTAAACAGACTTCAGGCATCCCTCCACACTCTTATGTGTTGGTTCCTTCAGTGAGGTGACAGTGGTGACAAGCAGAGTAGATGATACCACAAGACGGGTGACATGGGAATCCACCGGTGGTGAATTTTCCCACTTGTTACACAACTCAGCAGGGAGAGGATAACGAGCTAGCATCTTTTTAGACAGGGAGAATTTCTTTCCTGGAGAAGACCAGGGTTCCTGATGTATGTCTACTAAATGGTTAGAATGCGGTAAGACTACTTTAGCTACCTTCTGACGTTTTAACTTATCAGGTTTCTTAGATCCTGTAGTGGGATCTACATCATCATCAATTTGTAGAATTAGCTTAATAGCCTCCACTAGATCAGGGACATCAACCTGAGTTGTAGATTCCTCGTCAGAAGCAGCTGTATCCGTGTCTGACGGGTCAGTATATTCCCCATTCTCATCAGACAAATCATCTCAGATATTAGTGGATTGTGAGGAGGAAGCGGCCCGCTTAGATGACCCCTTGACACCAAAGGGACATGGGGGAGGTTTCTGTCTAACCAAAGATTGATTTAATTGCTGTAACTGGGTAGACAAAGTATCCGCCCAAGGCGGATTTACCACAGGGACAATATGAGGCTGCAATGGCACAGGAGGTCCTATAGGGGGCGCAAGGCGTGTCACAAGCGTATTAAACATAGCTGAGAAAGCCGCCCAAGGTGGCTCCTGATTGGCTGCAGGAGCTGCGGGCTGACTGGGAGATGTATGGCACATATTACCTAGACCATCATTCAAAACTTCCCCCTCAGGCAAATCCTTGGCGCATATGCTGCATGAGGCAGGAGCGTCCGCAGATTTCCCACCCTTTGTGTTAGACATTATGGCGAATGTAACCGTAGAGCGTATGAGTACAAAACAGCCAGACAAATATAACACCTGCAAATAAATCCCCTATTTATGTGACAGCATGCACAGTACACAAACAGAGAATAAAAGCGGTATGGTGTGACTGGGTACACAGTAGGATACACTTAATTGTAAATACTGTGCAGCACTATGGGGGTAATTCTGAGTTGATCGCAGCAGCAAATATGTTAGCAAATGGGCAAAACCATGTTCACTGCAGGTGGGGCAGATATAACATTTGCAGAGAGAGTTAGATTTGGATGGGGTGTGTTCAAACTGAAATCTAACTTGCAGTGTAAAAATCAAGCAGCCAGTATTTACCCTGCACAGAAACAAAATAACCCACCCAAATCTAACACTCTCTGCACATATTATATCTGCCACACCTGCAGTGCACATGGTTTTGCCCAATTGCTAACAAACTTGCTGCTGCGATCAACTTGGAATTACCCCCTATATACGATACCCTGATACACCCTGTCCTTTAGGGTATAGAATGCAGTGATAGATATAGCTGTGATACACGGAAATTAACTGTACACAGCAAATACAGGCACACATAGTCACAGTGACAATGCAGGTAATTATTTTAGTCAGACAATAAAACTGCACTGGACTAGTAAATATATATATATATATATATATATATATATATCTCTCCAAAAAGAACGGCACTCAGGGACTGGTAAATATGCAAACGTTGTATTGTAGATTTCAACTACAATACAACGTTTGCATATTTACCAGTCCCTGAGTGCCGTTCTTTTTGGAGAGATATGGATTGCTTTTGAAATGGACACCGGGGCAATTGTTTCTTGTATGTGAGTGCCGACTGACTTGGAACTGTATATATATATATATATATATATAAAACAATGCGCGGTCCAAGACCGGATGTATATATCAGGATACTCGTACAATATATTCTGGTAAAGGTACACTTGTTCTTAACTAACGCTGTCATAAAATTACATGTAGAATACTTAAGTTTCTGTAAAATCACAGCACTGATGTACAGACGGATTTACGGAAGGAGACCTTGCCCTGCAGTCCTGGAGACCAGTCGCAGCTACTGTGAGAAGATGGCACTCAAAGTCTCAGTCAGGGAGTGAGGGAGAGTGTGAGGTAGCTCCAGGGCGGAAACACCAGCAGTAGATGGGGCCCGGAGCTGGGGGAGGGGCTACAGGTCAAGCGCCTTATTAAACAGGATATTTTACTATCCGACTTGTGCTTTCGTGCCCTGGTGGATATAGTGGAGTCCCTGCTCTGTCACAGTGTCCACGCCAGCGTCGCGGTCCGTCTCCTAAGACCGCGACCGGAACGCGATTTAAAGGCGGGTCCCGCCTGGAGGACCCTCTTACCTCCTCCCTTAGTAGCAGCCACGCGATCCAGGAGAGCGTCTGCGATGGTGTGCCTAGGAACCGGAGTGCCTCCACCGCAAGTACCCAGGAACAGAGCCAGCGGGAGTATGCGACGCCGCTGAGGAGGTGATGGAGCCGCAGCACAGTACGTCACACTGACATATGAAGTGCTGCAGCCCTTGAAGTCTTCTAAAAAGCTTCTTCAGGGCTGCCTAGCGCAGCCCCCCTGTTAAGTGACCTGCTTCATGCAGGCACCAACTCTAAAACTGAGCTCACAGTGCCTGTAGGTGGGGTTATAGAGGAGGCGCCGCAATGCATCCTGGGACAGTCTAAAGCTTCTGCATTGGACTGGTTAACAAAACTGAGCTCACAGTACCTGGAGGTGGGGTTATAGAGGAGGCTACGAAGTGCATTCTGGGACAGTCTAAAGCTTTAGCCTGTTGGTGCCTCTGGATCCATCTCTACACCCCTATGTATTCCCTGTGGAATACAGTGTACCCCGCTGCAGAAATTGTAGTAACATTGTTTAAATTAATACATGTGGTATTTTGTGTATACACAGTCATAAAACTGAAATGTAAAATGCTGTGTAATGTAGGTAATGTTTCTTTTCTTGTTTTTCTTCCAGATTTCTTCTGTTCAAGAAGCGTTTATTGACCTTTCTCTACCTATTATAGAAGAGAGGGTGAGTGAAACAGTACAAAGGGCCTAATTCAGAGTTGATCGCAGCAGCAAATTTGCTAGCAGTTGGGCAAAACCATGTTGCACTGCAGGGGGTGGGGGGCAGATATAACATGTGCAGAGAGCGTTAGATTTGTGTGGGGTGTGTTGTGTTCAAACTGATATCTAAATTGCAGTGTAAAAATAAAGCAGCCAGTATTTACCCTGCACAGAAACAAAATAACCCACCCAAATCTACCTCTCTGCAAATGTTATATCTGCCCCACCTGCAGTGCACATGGTTTTGCCCAACTTCTAACAAATTTGCTGCTGCAATCAACTCTGAATTACCCCCAAAGTCATGATGTCTGCGTTCAATATGTCAACAGTCATACTGTCAAAAACAGATGATGATGTCGATACCCACAAAATGCCGAGATTGGAAATGAAGACATTGTCATAATGTCAGCATGGCCAGGAGGGTTAGGGTCATCGGAACAACAATGTCGCCTTGACAACAATATTGACGAAACATCCGAGTCAACGTGGTTAATGTTTACACCATGAACATATTGACATGGATGTTGTCATTGTAACGGGCAAATATATATAGCGAACCCGAGTGAAACTTGTTGCCCATTGTAGCTATTGTCAGGTCATTATACTGTATAATTGACTTGCTCACTTCCCTATTAAACTGTAGTCAGTAACTTGCCTCTTATGGGGGAATTCAATTCCAGGTGAAGGGTTTAATTGTCAGCAACAGCACCGCATCATGCCAAATTCGCTCAATAGTGCTTGCTAACCTATGGGGCAGTGGACACTTTTGTGTGAGAAGAGGCTGCCCGTTATGCAAGCCTATTGTCGTGCTGATTCTGTCGGGTGGGTTTATTTTGCCCGCAATTGACTATTTCTCTTTGTCCATGTTACCATATTGTAGGATAGTTGCTGTCTTGTGTCTCTATCTTCTATGCCAGTGATGGGGATCTTTGGCACTCCATCTGTTGTTCAATTACAACCCCAGCATGCCCTGCTACAGGTTTGCAATTTGGCCATGCTAAAACTGAAGCAGGGCATGCTGGGATGTGTAGTTCAACAACAGCTGGAGTGCCAAAGGTTCCCCATCACTGTGAATCTATGCTGTTTGTGATGCATATTATATGTTATAGAATGTTTCATTCCTTGCCTTTGAATGTTTCCTGGCTGTAAGAACTCTGCATTTGCTTATAAAAAAAAATAGCTTGTCCTCATTGTCATATTTGAGACCTAAATATAGATCTAGATGTTGAATAAATTGTATTTTAAAATAAAGATGTTTGTGAATTATTGTGGTCTTATCTTAGACATCTCCTTAGGAGGTGCTTGTCGATCTTCTTAAAACTGCATAAAGGTGCATACACACGGAGAGATTTTGGCTATGAGAGATTTTGACTAACTTTTCCCTTGAACTGGCAGTAGGAGATTTTGACTAACTTTACCAGAGATTTTGTCTAACTATGCAAGAGATTTTGGCTATGGGAGATTTTGGCTATGGGAGATTTTGACTATCTCATTTAAATAAGGGGATGAGTGTCATATATAGGACGATTTTACAGGGTGGCTGGTATTTAAATAGCTGAAAGTTAAAAAAAAAATTTGCGTGGGGTCCCCCCTCCTATGTAAAACCAGCCTCGGGCTCTTTGAGCCAGTCCTGGTTGTTAAAATACAGAGGAAAAAATGAGTAGGGTTCCCCCATATTTAGACAACCAGCACCGGGCTCTGCGTCCGGTCCTGGTTTAAAAAATACGGGGGACAAAAGACATAGGGGTCCCCCGTATTTTCCAAACCAGCACCGGGCTCCACTAGCCAGGGAGATAATGCCACAGCCGGGGGACACTTTTATATTGGTCCCTGCGGCCGTGCCATTACCCCCCCAACTAGTCACCCCTGGCCGGGGTACACTGGAGGAGTGAGGACCCCTTAAATCAAGGAGTCCCCCCCTCCAGCCACCCAAGGGCCAGGGGTGAAGCCCGAGGCTGTCCCCCCCATCCGTGGCCCGGTGGATGGGAGGCTGATAGCCTTTCAATAGTAATATTGTTCTTTACAGGAGGCCTACAGGTCCCAGCAAGCCTGCCCCAGCATGTTGGCACTTGGAGAACCACAAGTGCCAGCATGCCCGGACATAAAGGGCCCGCTGGCACCTGTAAAGAAAATATAAAAAAAAACAAAACACAACACATTCTTTTAAAAATCCTTTATTAAACTGGGTCTTCACCTGGGGGCGGTGGCCTTTAAGCTCTTTTGCATGGCCGCCGCCTTCCCAGGGCTTCCGGCGTCTTCACCTGGGGGGGCGCCACCTCCCCAGGGCTTCTGGGGTCTTCCACGACGTCTTCACCTGGGAGGCGGCGGCCTTTAAGCTCTTTTGCATGGCCGCCGCCTTCCCAGGACTTCCAGCATCTTCACCTGGTGGGCGGCGGCTGCTAAGCTCTTTTGCATAGCCGCCGCCCATCCAGGACTTCCACGGCGTCTTCAGGAGCTCTTCTCCGCTCCTCCTCCGCCGTCGGACTGACAGCCGCTGCCTCGCGCTGACTTATATAAGTCAGCGGGAGGGGGCGGGGCGATGACGCGGCGAGCCGTGATTGGCTCGCGGCGGCCATCTTGAATTTCAAAAATGACGCTGAGGCGCCATTTTTGAAACTGGTACCGCTCCGCTGCCAAACTCTTCAATAGAAAGGTAAATTTCCCCCGCCCGCACCGCTGCCGCAACCCGCCGCCGCCCGCACCGCCGCCGCCCACACCGCCACCGCAACCCACCGCCGCCCACACCGCCACCGCAACCCACCGCCGCCCACACCGCCGCCGCAACCCACCGTCGCCCACACCGCCACCGCAACCCGCCGCCGCCACAACCCGCCGCCACCCGCACCACCGCCGCCTGCACATCGCTATCGCTGGGAAAAATCGCTGGCCTCTTAAAGTGTTAGCGATTTTGACTAACTTTTGCAGCGACATAGCCAAAATTGACTTGCCTGCACTGACTATTTTTCCCAGCGATAGCGACCTAGCGGGGACGCGCATCGCTATCGCTGGCTGTGTACACACGGAGCGATCTGCACTAACTTTCTGAGCGATAAAATATAAATCATACACACAAAGACCATATTTAATTTACTTTTGTTTTACGTGTTTGTTTTTTTTGCAGGACTAATTATACTGTCTGCAAAAAAATTCATAAATTAGACAATTTTAAGTTAAGGTTTAATTTCCTCTTTGTTTTATACAATTATTTCAAAACATTGATTTTTTTTTTTCTGGCTAGGTATCCAAACCTGTAAATTCTGGAAAAGGAAATAAAGTAAAACATGCCCAGGAAGGGGATGGTGATGTGTGTATCTGCAAGAACAACACAAGGAAAGACAGTGTAAGGATGTTTTATAAAATGACAGTTTTCAGCATCCATACTATAACACAGAGATATAGACTTTGCGGGCTGTTTGTGCAATCTAACATTAGTTCCTATTGGAAGTGTATACTGTAGTATCAATACACAAATCTGACTTACGTCTGGTGACATGTCATAGGACAGTTGACACAGAGCCATGTGACTTGTTAGAGAACAGTCATGAAGAGTCACGTACAGGGTGTACTCTTTCATTTGACTTGTAAGTTAGGTTTATGACTGCTGAGGCCAGTTTATTGGAGGTGTTATGCGTGTAAGAAATTCACAGAAATTATCTTTAAGTTTTGCTTTTAGAGGGCTTGGCTCATTATGTACAGCCCAGTCTATTTATTAAGGTGCAAGATGAGGAAAAGTGTGAGAAATCCCATAGCAGGCAAACAGAAGATTTAGTGCATATCTATAAAAGTTATTTTCTGTTATCTGCCCACAAAACAGCCAATTTTGGAGCAATACTTCAAACATAAGCATCCCCAGTATGTATGTAGGGGGTATCTGAGATATCTGATGCAGCTACTTCATTTTCACCACAAAAGTATCCCACACAGGTTTCTGCGGTGGTTGATCAATTGTGAAATTTACCAAGTTACAAAAGCAAAGCATTTCAGAACTAGTAGCTAACTCCACCTCCTGATCCCTGCTTGGTGGCCTGTACTGGAGTATTTGCAAATTGACGATCACAGCATGGATGTAATAAATATGCCCCTTAGTCTACAACAAGCTATTATGGCGAATCATTACTTGTAATTCATTAAGAAATGCATCTCAATATCTGATATACCAACAATTGTTTTGTACCATAAGTGTCTTAATATAAATAATTAGCAATTATATGTATACAACATATTTTGCAAGTCACCACTTTCTTGAAAGGCGATAAGATTGTCCACAAGTTTGTGGCAATACATAAAGTACTTAGGGGGTTATTCAGGTTTGTTATCAAACAAAAAAAGCACGCTATTTGGCAAAACCATGTGCACTGCGGGGAATGGGGGGGGGGCAGATGTAACATGTGCAGAGAGAGTTAGGTTTGGGTGGGTTATATTGTTTCTGTGCAGGATAAATACTGACTGCTTTATTTATACACTGCAATTTAGATTTCAGTTTGAATACACCCCACCCAAATCTAACTCTCTCTGCACATGTTATATCTGCCACACCTGCAGTGCACATGGTTTTGCCCTTAAGGGGGGTACGCACGGAGCGATGTTCAGCTAATTTCTAAGCAATCTGACTAGATTGCTTAGAAATTAGCTGACCATCGCTCCGCGTGTAGGGTTGCCGGCAACAGAAATGCGCGGTCCCGCGCGTTGCTATAGCCGGTGAATCTAGCAGGTCGCTCATTTCACCACTTGGTGATATGAGCGGCCCCCCGTGCCCCCGCCCTTGCTCAGCACATCGCTCTGTGCTGAGCGGAGGGAGAGCTGTGTGCTGAGCGGTCTGTGCTAGACCGCTCAGCACACATCTCTGGGAAAATCTCCCAGTCAGTACGGCAATTTAGTGTGTTTTTTTGCTTTGCTAACAAACCTGAATTAGGCCCATGGTTCAGATGTAGACAAACTTGGTTGATTAATGCCCTCCCAACAGTCACTTAACACAGAGAGGAGTGGGTTTTCTATACTGTATTACGTGTTTTTACATAATAAGAATTTCAACACCACATATAATTTGCACTCGCTACCTTTCCATATGTAATCTGGAAAGATAGTGTTCATTTTTATAAATAAATATAACACAGGAAGGTACCTAGGTGGTCATTCCGAGTTGATCGCTCGTTATTTTTTTTTCGCAACGGAGCGATTAGTCGCTAATGCGCATGCGCAATGTCCGCAGTGCGACTGCGCCAAGTAAATTTGCTATTAGTTAGGTAATTTACTCACGGCATTACAAGGTTTTTTTCTTCGTTCTGGTGATCGTAGTGTGATTGACAGGAAGTGGGTGTTTCTGGGCGGAAACTGGCCGTTTTATGGGTGTGTGCGAAAAAACGCTGCCGTTTCTGGGAAAAAGGCGGGAGTGTCTGAAGAAACGGGGGAGTGTCTGGGTGAACGCTTGGTGTGTTTGTGACGTCAAACCAGGAACGAAACTGACTGAACTGATCGCAGTGGCAGAGTAAGTCTCGAGCTACTCAGAAACTGCTAAGAACTGTCTATTCGCAAATCTGCTAATCTTTCGTTCGCAAATCTACTATGCTAAGATTCACTCCCAGTAGGCGGCGGCTTAGCGTGTGCAAAGCTGCTAAAAGCAGCTTGCGAGCGAACAACTCGGAATGAGGGCCCTGGTTCGATTCCAAACGACATCATAAATGTTTAATCATTTTCAAACATTTTTGAAGATATTTTTGCTTGCATCTAAGAAATGTGATGAGATTTTATGAATTTTTGGTGTCATCAGCACATAAAAGTTAACAGAAAACTTCAGTTTTCACCCACGTTGTCAAATCCTTGTTGTTGATGAGAAGTATCCCAATATTTTCCATCCTGGCAACTGGCTTTATTTTTGCCTATTAATATCATGGTATCAGCTAATTTATTACAGATGAAAAGTGACAATTGCTTGATTTGTTTGTTTAATGCTGTACAGTATGCAGTAGTTGTGTTTAAAGAATTATGTGAATTTCATTATGACATGATGTACTCAATTACAAAACATTTTAGAAAAGATTTTAATACTTTGTATATCAATTTGTTGATTTTATTTACTTTAAATGAAATGTATGTTTATGAATTAAGTTAGATTATTTGTTTGCCTATTTTGCACATATGACTACCACATTAAATTATTTTAGGATCCGTTGAATGAAAGACAGAAACTCCACTTAAAACCCTCTTCTGATGTTACCAGAAATTTTGCAATAACACAAGAAGGCGATGAGAAACCTGAAATGGATGCCACAAAAAAAGTTGTTTTTGGTCCCGTACCAAATACTTCCAGGATTTTTACCACTGGCAGCCAATCAGATGGCAGTGAGAGAGGCAGTGAGAGCCAGGTGGAGAACAGTGGAGATGCGGATAGCGAGGCTTCAGAGTATGAGAACTCATCAATCCAGATAGAGATAAGCGGACATTTTAGCGACCATAAGAAACACATCACTGCAGAATGCCTCCCAACTAATAACAACAATTGTGTACACTCTGCTCATGATTCTCTCAGTGGGACTTTTTCCAAGCTCAGTCTGAATCCTGTGGGAGAGGACTTGGAATCCTGTAAAGATAGGCCCGTCAGCTGCACAGTCAGTCAGCCTTGTTCTCATACAAAATGTGTGCTACCTCAGAAACCACAGACTGCTTTCCAAACCCTCTCCCAGGGCTACATAACCAGCTCCAAGGAATGCTCTGTCCAGTCCTGTCTCTACCAGTTTACATCTGTAGAGCTCCTGATGGGGAACAACAAACTGCTGTGTGAGAAGTGCACTGAAAACAGAATGACGTGTCAGAGGAAAACTCATCCTGCTGGTAATCTGTGTTTTATTATACTAAGAAATGTTTCTGTTGTGCTGGACTATGTGACAGCTATCACAAACATAATACATATGATAATCATAGGTAAAGTCATTTCACTACAGAGTCATACTTTAACTGTACAATTCTACTGCAAAACATTGTATACATTTCTGTCAGTGAAATGGGTCAGTCCTCTTTACAGCAGAATAAACGCAACACTCACTTAGTTTTATTCAGCCAATGTTATGCTCCCTGTTACTTGTGTTTAACATGTCAGCACTGAAGAATAAATAACTATACATTAGATATATTTTGCCGGTTTCAGAAGCTGATGCTAGAGCCCTTAATGTACACCTTCTTCCACTTCCACCCTTAATAGCACCTGCTATAACTGTATATCATATAGCCCCATGGCCAAGATGTTGTTTACTGCTCCATTGCCAGTAAGATCTTCTTAGTATTATACAGTACATAAGTAAGGTTTGGTATACACAGCTTTGTACCGATGTGCTATAACATGGCTTATGTGTGTTTGGTCCACATATACGTTCTTAATAATATACTGGTTTTACAGCTGCTTATTATATGGATAGAATATATGCACCTTATTTTGGTAGTATTGTATTGATCTATTGTTGGTTATTGCCTTGAGCGGCTCATCTGCTCTAACTACTTGCTCAATGCTCACTATTTAAAAGAAAAAAAAGATCAAGTGTTCCAGTGTTTGTTGGGTTTTCATGCAAAGAGAGAGCAGCCACTAATGAAGGCCAATTGCAGCTATGAGTCAAACAAACAGAAGTCAGTAGTGAGTAACATCATGACAAAGGTAATATAGCGCAAACCTTTGATACAATCTTCATTACACAAGTATGTTATAGATTGTGCACAGCACAAAATACCATGCTCATCAACAGAAATACATAGAGAGAGTGCATGGGCAGCCCCCGGGAGTCTTGCACACAAAACCAGCCTCCCCATTTCCACCCCTGTGACCATACCGAGATAAGTACCACATGGACCATCATTTTTTTATATTAGTCCAGGGTCTTTCCAGCAGTGTAGAGATACCGCTCATGATTCATCATGCCATTTACTGATGTAGTCTATTTATAACAAACAGGAGGAAGAGCTTATGGGGTATATTCAATTGGGTGGTCTTCTGTTTGCCGGCGGTCGGGCTCACGGCGCTCAGTATACCGGCGCCGGGAGCCCGACAGCCGGCATACCGACACTTATTTTCCCTCGTGGGGGTCCACGACCCCCATAGAGGGAGAATAAAATAGTGTGGCGCGCGTAGCGCGCCACCGTGCCCGTAGCGTGGCGAGCGCAGCGAGCCCGCAAGGGGCTCATTTGCGCTCGCCAAGCTGTCGGTAAGCCGGCGGTCGGGCTCCCGGCGCCGGGATGCTGGTCGCCGGGAGCCCGACCGCCGGCCAGCCGTAGTGAACCCTATTCAATTAAAGTCGGATCTATTCCAAAACGTATTTGTCGGAATGGATCCGACAACCCCTATTCAATCCCATCTTAATTTGACTTTTTCAAGTCGAATTTAGATGGGACGCAGAGGAGGAGAAGGGGGCGAGCCGCGGGTGGACAGCCGGCGGGCATACAGGGAGTAGCGCTGCAGCAGGATGTCACTCAGCCTCCCGACCTCACGGCAGCTTCCACCCGGCTCCAGCAGCGTGCTGGAGCCGGGTAGAAGCTGCCGTGAGGTCGGGCGGGTGAGTGACATCCAGCTGCAGCGCTGATCTCTCCTGTGTGCCTGCCGGCTGTCTCCCAGTCTCCCTGCGGCTCCCTTCCCCTCGCCTCCTTTGGGTCCGCATCTCATTCCAACATCATTTTGATGTTGGATTGAGATGATCGAAAAGGGGGCCAAAACCTTTCGGAAATTTGGCCCCGTTTTCGACATCAACGCGTGGATCGGCAGCTATACCGCCGATCCACGTGCTTTTCGACAAGTCCAATTTATCAACTTGTCGAAAAATTTAGCAAAATATTGAATAGGTCGAATCAGGATTCGACCTTAAAAAGTCGAAAACTGCCGTCTTTTCGACAGACGGCAGTTTTCGACTTCAATTGAATATACCCCAGTAACTTATACAACCTCAAACCTCGGTCCAAAACTGTTGAGCATCCCTGCATTCCCACTGTAAATGCCAGTAAGCAGCGTCAGTGACTCCTCATCTTTGACAATGTTAGTCTGTCCTTCAACCCATATGAAGGAAGCTGAGAGGGGTGTAGTATATTTCATTTTAACACATCAATCAGAAAATAGTGTCACCACAAGTCCAGGCTGCCGGTGACAGCTGGAGATTCCTGAGAGTGTGCCATGATTTTCATCTTATTCATAGCACCCAGATAACAGAAACAACACTTCTTCCACATTTGGAAAGCTAATCAGCAGCGCATATCTGCACAAACTCCATGCAAAATTACTATAAAATACAGATGTGGGTTCACAGCTGTGCAAGAACTGAGGGAACCTTCTTGGCGGGCCCTTGGACTTTATCGCAGGTGACTGCTGCAGCCCTTATTGCTGTGCTTTGAATTCAAGTGCAAATTGCACAAAATATTCTATTACTCTTCTAATCCAACCAAAGAAAACCTTAACTTGTATCAGAATATATTACTATATAAAAGCAGGAACTATGATGCTTAATTTTAAATAGGTAAATTTTCCTCCATAATGTGTGTATTAGTAATTAGTACTGTATATAGATAGATACAATATATATTAGTAAATAAGTGCTGTATTTGCTATGCATATTGTATGTATTCTCCTTTTAGTTTTGAGATTCCCTAATACACAGTACAGGTTGAGTATCCCTTATCCAAAATTCAAAATCCCACATTTTTGAGTCCCCTACTGAGATAATGACATGTGTATTATATACATTATCTTTAAATATATATATATGTATAAATACAATATATAATATTTATGTTATTGTCTCAGTAGGGATTTTGAATTTTGTATATATATATATATATATATATATATATATATATATATCTTTGCGTGTATTTACAGAATTAGTTTCAATATGTAGCTCAAATCTTTTTTGCATCAATAATAGTTCTATAGTGTATTTACCTCTAAAATACTGTAGCTGGTGTTTATTATAGAGTGATCAAAACATTGTGCCACAAGAGTGTTTGTCAGTCTTCTGTGAATAGTTTGGTGTCAGCACATTGTCTGACAACAATAAAGTGATATATGATCTATTGTTATCTCTTTGTTTTTTTTTGTTTTTATACCTAGAGGAAAAGCAAGATTGTGTATATACCAATGCTCGAAAACAACTCTTAATTTCTGCAGCACCATCCAATCTCATTCTGCATTTGAAAAGGTTCTGTCAGGTATGTTACATGATCATTGTGTAGAACATGTGTTATTATTCCTATTATTTATTCTGCACAAACATGGATTCATCTTGTGGTTAGAGAAATGCTAACAATGTTCCTAATGAAATACTTAGCAAATCCGAAAAATGCAGTCTGATGAAGATGAGGCAAAACCCCTCATGTTCTCAAATGGTGTATGTTTTTTTTTTGGCAGGAGCAGCACAAACAAATTGTATGTGTATATAGGAAGTTAATAATAATTTGAGCTTTGCTTTATTATTTAATTAACCTATGTCACATTACCATACATGTTAGTGATCTAATGCTGACAGGAACAGATTTCATCTCCCATAGCCTCCTCCACTACTGGCAGTTACAAATTATGTTGCAACAATCTAATTTCAAGAAGTGCAGAATAGCATCAATAGGAAACTGGCACGCATAGCGCTCCTGTCATGTAGCACACACCGCCTATGTAATACACAGCGGAGAAGCCCTTATAAATTCATACAGGAGAGATGCCACAGAGAGGTGCCTGAAGTAGGGCCAGGTGGCCTCCTGAGACTACTCGGAGACAGGCAGGGAAGAGCATATCATTAGGTAACTGTAAGTCTTCATCCATTTTTTGACTTGTACAGTATATTGTTGACCTTAGCAGAAAAGTAGAGATGAGCGCCTGAAATTTTTCGGGTTTTGTGTTTTGGTTTTGGGTTCGGTTCCGCGGCCGTGTTTTGGGTTCGAACGCGTTTTGGCAAAACCTCACCGAATTTTTTTTGTCGGATTCGGGTGTGTTTTGGATTCGGGTGTTTTTTTCAAAAAACACTAAAAAACAGCTTAAATCATAGAATTTGGGGGTCATTTTGATCCCAAAGTATTATTAACCTCAAAAACCATAATTTACACTCATTTTCAGTCTATTCTGAATACCTCACACCTCACAATATTATTTTTAGTCCTAAAATTTGCACCGAGGTCGCTGTGTGAGTAAGATAAGCGACCCTAGTGGCCGACACAAACACCGGGCCCATCTAGGAGTGGCACTGCAGTGTCACGCAGGATGTCCCTTCCAAAAAACCCTCCCCAAACAGCACATGACGCAAAGAAAAAAAGAGGCGCAATGAGGTAGCTGTGTGAGTAAGATTAGCGACCCTAGTGGCCGACACAAACACCGGGCCCATCTAGGAGTGGCACTGCAGTGTCACGCAGGATGGCCCTTCCAAAAAACCCTCCCCAAACAGCACATGACGCAAAGAAAAAAAGAGGCGCAATGAGGTAGCTGTGTGAGTAAGATTAGCGACCCTAGTGGCCGACACAAACACCGGGCCCATCTAGGAGTGGCACTGCAGTGTCACGCAGGATGTCCCTTCCAAAAAACCCTCCCCAAACAGCACATGACGCAAAGAAAAAAAGAGGCGCAATGAGGTAGCTGACTGTGTGAGTAAGATTAGCGACCCTAGTGGCCGACACAAACACCGGGCCCATCTAGGAGTGGCACTGCAGTGTCACGCAGGATGTCCCTTCCAAAAAACCCTCCCCAATCAGCACATGATGCAAAGAAAAAGAAAAGAAAAAAGAGGTGCAAGATGGAATTGTCCTTGGGCCCTCCCACCCACCCTTATGTTGTATAAACAAAACAGGACATGCACACTTTAACCAACCCATCATTTCAGTGACAGGGTCTGCCACACGACTGTGACTGATATGACGGGTTGGTTTGGACCCCCCCCAAAAAAGAAGCAATTAATCTCTCCTTGCACAAACTGGCTCTACAGAGGCAAGATGTCCACCTCATCTTCACCCTCCGATATATCACCGTGTACATCCCCCTCCTCACAGATTATCAATTCGTCCCCACTGGAATCCACCATCTCAGCTCCCTGTGTACTTTGTGGAGGCAATTGCTGCTGGTCAATGTCTCCGCGGAGGAATTGATTATAATTCATTTTAATGAACATCATCTTCTCCACATTTTCTGGATGTAACCTCGTACGCCGATTGCTGACAAGGTGAGCGGCGGCACTAAACACTCTTTCGGAGTACACACTTGTGGGAGGGCAACTTAGGTAGAATAAAGCCAGTTTGTGCAAGGGCCTCCAAATTGCCTCTTTTTCCTGCCAGTATAAGTACGGACTGTGTGACGTGCCTACTTGGATGCGGTCACTCATATAATCCTCCACCATTCTATCAATGTTGAGAGAATCATATGCAGTGACAGTAGACGACATGTCCGTAATCGTTGTCAGGTCCTTCAGTCCGGACCAGATGTCAGCATCAGCAGTCGCTCCAGACTGCCCTGCATCACCGCCAGCGGGTGGGCTCGGAATTCTGAGCCTTTTCCTCGCACCCCCAGTTGCGGGAGAATGTGAAGGAGGAGATGTTGACAGGTCGCGTTCCGCTTGACTTGACAATTTTGTCACCAGCAGGTCTTTCAACCCCAGCAGACTTGTGTCTGCCGGAAAGAGAGATCCAAGGTAGGCTTTAAATCTAGGATCGAGCACGGTGGCCAAAATGTAGTGCTCTGATTTCAACAGATTGACCACCCGTGAATCCTTGTTAAGCGAATTAAGGGCTGCATCCACAAGTCCCACATGCCTAGCGGAATCGCTCCCTTTTAGCTCCTTCTTCAATGCCTCCAGCTTCTTCTGCAAAAGCCTGATGAGGGGAATGACCTGACTCAGGCTGGCAGTGTCTGAACTGACTTCACGTGTGGCAAGTTCAAAGGGCATCAGAACCTTGCACAACGTTGAAATCATTCTCCACTGCACTTGAGACAGGTGCATTCCACCTCCTATATCGTGCTCAATTGTATAGGCTTGAATGGCCTTTTGCTGCTCCTCCAACCTCTGAAGCATATAGAGGGTTGAATTCCACCTCGTTACCACTTCTTGCTTCAGATGATGGCAGGGCAGGTTCAGTAGTTTTTGGTGGTGCTCCAGTCTTCTGTACGTGGTGCCTGTACGCCGAAAGTGTCCCGCAATTCTTCTGGCCACCGACAGCATCTCTTGCACGCCCCTGTCGTTTTTTAAAAAATTCTGCACCACCAAATTCAAGGTATGTGCAAAACATGGGACGTGCTGGAATTTGCCCATATTTAATGCACACACAATATTGCTGGCGTTGTCCGATGCCACAAATCCACAGGAGAGTCCAATTGGGGTAAGCCATTCCGCGATGATCTTCCTCAGTTGCCGTAAGAGGTTTTCAGCTGTGTGCGTATTCTGGAAACCGGTGATACAAAGCGTAGCCTGCCTAGGAAAGAGTTGGCGTTTGCGAGATGCTGCTACTGGTGCCGCCGCTGCTGTTCTTGCGGCGGGAGTCCATACATCTACCCAGTGGGCTGTCACAGTCATATAGTCCTGACCCTGCCCTGCTCCACTTGTCCACATGTCCGTGGTTAAGTGGACATTGGGTACAGCTGCATTTTTTAGGACACTGGTGACTCTTTTTCTGAGGTCTGTGTACATTTTCGGTATCGCCTGCCTAGAGAAATGGAACCTAGATGGTATTTGGTACCGGGGACACAGTACCTCCAACAAGTCTCTAGTTGGCTCTGCAGTAATGATGGATACCGGAACCACGTTTCTCACCACCCAGGATGCCAAGGCCTCAGTTATCCGCTTTGCAGTAGGATGACTGCTGTGATATTTCATCTTCCTCGCAAAGGACTGTTGAACAGTCAATTGCTTACTGGAAGTAGTACAAGTGGGCTTACGACTTCCCCTCTGGGATGACCATCGACTCCCAGCGGCAACAACAGCAGCGCCAGCAGCAGTAGGCGTTACACGCAAGGATGCATCGGAGGAATCCCAGGCAGGAGAGGACTCGTCAGAATTGCCAGTGACATGGCCTGCAGGACTATTGGCATTCCTGGGGAAGGAGGAAATTGACACTGAGGGAGTTGGTGGGGTGGTTTGCGTGAGCTTGGTTACAAGAGGAAGGGATTTACTGGTCAGTGGACTGCTTCCGCTGTCACCCAAAGTTTTTGAACTTGTCACTGACTTATTATGAATGCGCTGCAGGTGACGTATAAGGGAGGATGTTCCGAGGTGGTTAACGTCCTTACCCCTACTTATTACAGCTTGACAAAGGGAACACACGGCTTGACACCTGTTGTCCGCATTTCTGGTGAAATACCTCCACACCGAAGAGCTGATTTTTTTGGTATTTTCACCTGGCATGTCAACGCCCATATTCCTCCCACGGACAACAGGTGTCTCCCCGGGTGCCTGACTTAAACAAACCACCTCACCATCAGAATCCTCCTGGTCAATTTCCTCCCCAGCGCCAGCAACACCCATATCCTCCTCATCCTGGTGTACTTCAACACTGACATCTTCAATCTGACTATCAGGAACTGGATTGCGGGTGCTCCTTCCAGCACTTGCAGGGGGCGTGCAAATGGTGGAAGGCGCATGCTCTTCACGTCCAGTGTTGGGAAGGTCAGGCATCGCAACCGACACAATTGGACTCTCCTTGTGGATTTGGGATTTCGAAGAATGCACAGTTCTTTGCTGTGCTGCTTTTGCCAGCTTGAGTCTTTTCATTTTTCTAGCGAGAGGCTGAGTACTTCCATCCTCATGTGAAGATGAACCACTAGCCATGAACATAGGCCAGGGCCTCAGCCGTTCCTTGCCACTCCGTGTGGTAAATGGCATATTGGCAAGTTTACGCTTCTCCTCCGACAATTTTATTTTAGGTTTTGGAGTCCTTTTTTTTCTGATATTTGGTGTTTTGGATTTGACATGCTCTGTACTATGACATTGGGCATCGGCCTTGGCAGACGACGTTGCTGGCATTTCATCGTCTCGGCCATGACTAGTGGCAGCAGCTTCAGCACGAGGTGGAAGTGGATCTTGATCTTTCCCTAATTTTGGAACCTCAACATTTTTGTTCTCCATATTTTAATAGGCACAACTAAAAGGCACCTCAGGTAAACAATGGAGATGGATACTAGTATACAATTATGGACTGCCTGCCGACTGCAGACACAGAGGTAGCCACAGCCGTGAACTACCGTACTGTACTGTGTCTGCAGCTAATATAGACTGGTTGATAAAGAGAAGATGTCTATGTAACTATGTATGTATAAAGAAGACTGAAAAAAATCCACGGTTAGGTGGTATACAATTATGGACGGACTGCCTGCCGAGTGCAGACACAGAGGTAGCCACAGCCGTGAACTACCGTACTGTACTGTGTCTGCAGCTAATATAGACTGGTTGATAAAGAGAAGATGTCTATGTAACTATGTATGTATAAAGAAGAATGAAAAAAAACCACGGTTAGGTGGTATACAATTATGGACGGACTGCCTGCCGAGTGCAGACACAGAGGTAGCCACAGCCGTGAACTACCGTACTGTACTGTGTCTGCAGCTAATATAGACTGGTTGATAAAGAGAAGATGTCTATGTAACTATGTATGTATAAAGAAGAATGAAAAAAATCCACGGTTAGGTGGTATTACAATTATGGACGGACTGCCTGCCGAGTGCAGAGACACAGAGGTAGCCACAGCCGTGAACTACCGTACTGTGTCTGCTGCGACTGGATGATAAATGATATAAAAAATATATATATATCACTACTGCAGCCGGACAGGTATATATTATATATTATATAATGACGGACCTGCTGGACACTGTCTGTCAGCAGAATGAGTTTTATTTTTATAGAATAAAAATAAAAAAAACACACAAGTGAAGTCACACGACGAGTGTTTAACTTTTTCAGGCAATCACAATATAAGTATACTACTAACTATACTGGTGGTCAGTGTGGTCAGGTCACTGGTCAGTCACACTGGCAGTGGCACTCCTGCAGCAAAAGTGTGCACTGTTTAATTTTAATATAATATGTACTCCTGGCTCCTGCTATAACCTATAACTGGCACTGCAGTAGTGCTCCCCAGTCTCCCCCACAATTATAAGCTGTGTGAGCTGAGCAGTCAGACAGATATATAATATATATAGATGATGCAGCACACTGGCCTGAGCCTGAGCAGTGCACACAGATATGGTATGTGACTGACTGAGTCACTGTGTGTATCGCTTTTTTCAGGCAGAGAACGGATATATTAAATAAACTGCACTGTGTGTCTGGTGGTCACTCACTATATAATATATTATGTACTCCTGGCTCCTGCTATAACCTATAACTGGCACTGCAGTAGTGCTCCCCAGTCTCCCCCACAATTATAAGCTGTGTGAGCTGAGCAGTCAGACAGATATATATAATATTATATATAGATAATAGATGATGCAGCACACTGGCCTGAGCCTGAGCAGTGCACACAGATATGGTATGTGACTGACTGAGTCACTGTGTGTATCGCTTTTTTCAGGCAGAGAACGGATATATTAAATAAACTGCACTGTGTGTCTGGTGGTCACTCACTATATAATATATTATGTACTCCTGGCTCCTGCTATAACCTATAACTGGCACTGCAGTAGTGCTCCCCAGTCTCCCCCACAATTATAAGCTGTGTGAGCTGAGCAGTCAGACAGATATATATAATATTATATATAGATAATAGATGATGCAGCACACTGGCCTGAGCCTGAGCAGTGCACACAGATATGGTATGTGACTGACTGAGTCACTGTGTGTATCGCTTTTTTCAGGCAGAGAACGGATATATTAAATAAACTGCACTGTGTGTCTGGTGGTCACTCACTATATAATATATTATGTACTCCTGGCTCCTGCTATAACCTATAACTGGCACTGCAGTAGTGCTCCCCAGTCTCCCCCACAATTATAAGCTGTGTGAGCTGAGCAGTCAGACAGATATATATAATATTATATATAGATAATAGATGATGCAGCACACTGGCCTGAGCAGTGCACACAGATATGGTATGTGACTGACTGAGTCACTGTGTGTATCGCTTTTTTCAGGCAGAGAACGGATATATTAAATAAACTGCACTGTGTGTCTGGTGGTCACTCACTATATAATATATTATGTACTCCTGGCTCCTGCTATAACCTATAACTGGCACTGCAGTAGTGCTCCCCAGTCTCCCCCACAATTATAAGCTGTGTGAGCTGAGCAGTCAGACAGATATATATAATATTATATATAGATAATAGATGATGCAGCACACTGGCCTGAGCCTGAGCAGTGCACACAGATATGGTATGTGACTGAGTCACTGTGTGCTGTGTATCGCTTTTTTCAGGCAGAGAACGGATTATAAAGTAAACTGCACTGTCCTCACTAGTAAACTCTCTCCACTCAGTCTCTACACTTCTACAGTAACAGTACTCCTCCTAGTCAGCTCCAGTAAATCTCTCTCAGTCTCTTATAATCTAAATGGAGAGGACGCCAGCCACGTCCTCTCCCTATCAATCTCAATGCACGTGTGAAAATGGCGGCGACGCGCGGCTCCTTATATAGAATCCGAGTCTCGCGATAGAATCCGAGCCTCGCGAGAATCCGACAGCGTCATGATGACGTTCGGGCGCGCTCGGGTTAACCGAGCAAGGCGGGAAGATCCGAGTCGCTCGGACCCGTGAAAAAAAACATGAAGTTCTGGCGGGTTCGGATTCAGAGAAACCGAACCCGCTCATCTCTACAGAAAAGTCCTGGAAAACAGCAACTCGTTGCCCATTGTTTTCCAGAGGACCTTTAACTTAATCAAAGTGTAAGACATATTGGTCCTTGTAGTACAAGAGCTCTGCAGTAAAAGTTCCTGGAGGTACTCCTGGAGGAAGGGGCATGGTGGGAACTCTATGAGCCTGTTTCACAGCAGAGTGAGGAAGGAAATTGTCCTGTCCAAAGGAAGAGATTAACTAGGTTTCCAGAAAGCTCTCTACTGTAGGTCAGAGCTCTCCACCTTCTCCGGCAATCCTAAACCAGATGAATGTTGTTGTGACACAGACGACCCTCAATGTCTAACAAGCCACCATTTGAGTTGCTTTAGAAGTTAAATGCCCAGGAACAGGAGAGGCATTATCCTCCTATATGGAAATATGATTCTCCATCTTACTGATACAGTCCTGTATATTTTGCATATCTTAATGCATCAGAGTTAAGTCTGTATGGACCTTTGCAATAGTATTTCTCAGAGTCCATAATAATAGTACGTTGTTCCATGTGAAGAATAGAGGTATCAGGTTCCAGAGAAGCCGTTAGTGGAGCAGTAATGAAGGATTGAGAATGCATGTGGGATGGACCAGGATCTTCAAAGTTCTCCAGTTTAGCAGCTACCAAAGCTTGTGAGTGTTTACTCATAATGACAGAGTTGTGAAAAAATGTATAAGCAGCCAAATTAACAGCACCCAATTTAAGGCTGGCAAATAATGTAAGACAAAATGGTGTTCACCGCAGACAGGAATAATGAAGACACCACCTCAGCAGAGGACAACCAGAAAGTCTGTGTAGCTGGAGAGGGAGCAAACCCAATCACAAAAGGCAGAGTTATGATTATGAGTATGTGAAATCCACTCACTCAGTGTAATGGATGAAGGAGTCAAGCCAGCAAGATGGCTGGAGAGCACTATGTTCCGCAGTCAGGAGTCCCATCAGTCAGGTCAGTTGGGCCTCAGAAGAGCGGAAGACAGGCTACTACAGCCCGATTACCAGCAATGCCAAAGGAGATATCAAGATCAACCTGTTTCTGAGAGCTACAGGAGGGAAGCCCAGGCCAGGTAGCAGAGTGTATCAGTGGAGACCACACCGACACCGCAGCTTAGTAGAGCAGAGAGGTACCAGTGCTACCAATGTAGCAATGGGGTCTGTGAACAAGCCGGGTCAGCCAAATAGGTAAGTTGCAGGAGAAAAATTCTGGAGAGCGTGGTTACATGCGGCTGGCTCCATGCCAGTTAAGGCCATGTCCCCAAACTGCTAGAGTTTAAGAAAACTAAAGTTTAAGTTGGCAAAAACTGAAAAGTAATGTACATTTAAGAGCTTTAAAAAAATATATTTCTCTTACGTCCTAGAGGATGCTGGGGACTCCAAAAGGACCATGGGGTATAGACGGGATCCGCAGGAGCTTGGGCACACTGAAAAGACTTTAACTGGGTGTGAACTGGCTCCTCCCTCTATGCCCCTCCTCCAGACCTCAATTAGACTTTGTGCCCAGGACTGACTGGACACTCACTAGGGGAGCTCTCCTGAGTTTCTCTAGAAAAGACTTTTGTTAGGTTTTTTATTTTCAGGGAGACCTGCTGGCTACAGGCTCCCTGCATCGTGGGACTGAGGGGAGAGAAGTCAGACCTACTTCTACTTAGTTTAAGGGCTCTGCTTCTTAGGCTACTGGACACCATTAGCTCCAGAGGGTTCGATCACTTGGTGCGCCTAGCTGCTTGTTCCCGGATCCGCGCCGTCACCCCCCTCACAGAAGCCAGAAGAAAGAAGCCGGGTGAGTATGCAGAAGGCAGAAGACTTCAGTGACGAGGTACAGCGCAGCGGTAGCGCTGCTCTCCATGCTCCCACACACTTCACCAACGGCACTTACAGGGTGCAGGGCGCTGGGGGGCGCCCTGGGCAGCAGTTACTGAGTTCTGGGATACCGGCAGAAGGCTTTTCGGTGCCTCGGCACCGTTTTTCAAACCCCCGCTGGCATTTTCAGTTTTCAAATTTAGCGGGCTGAAGCGCGCCGGGAAGGGGCGGAGCTTAGCCGCGCGGCTCACCAGCGTCATTTTCCCTCATACACGCGGCTGCATGAGACGCTGGCCCGGGACCTCCAAAAGCTCCACAGTTTTATGGTGCATATTTATTGGTTTTGAAGCAGCGCTTTTTATATATATTATTTGGTGTGATATATGGGCGCTGGGGTATGAGCTGGCATACTCCCTCCGTGTTCCTCTATCCAGGCTTCCTTGTGGGCCTGTTCCCTAGCTGAGGCATTGTGTGTGTGTGTCAGTGTCGGCATGTCTGAGGCTGAATGTTATTCCCCGGAGGAGGTTACTGGGGGTGCAGATGTGGGTCTGGAATTGTCTCTGTCGTCGCAGCCGACACCTGATTTACTCACATTGTTAAGTACACTTAATACAAATGTGGCTTCTTTATCAAAGAGGTTAGATAGACACAGGTGTGGAGGAAATCCATGGAGGATGCTTTGTCTCAGGTGCAGACCCCAACGGGGTCGCAAAAGCGGCCATTTATCCAAGTGGTAGATACTGATACCGACACGGATTCTGATTCTGAGGTCGATTTCACTGAGGCTGCTTTACATCCACGATTAGTTAAGAGTATTCAGTACATGATTGTGGCTATAAAAGATGTTTTACGCATTTCTGATGAACCTGCGGTGCAGGAAACAAGGATTTGTTTGTTCAAAGGGAAAAAACCTGAGGTGAAGTTTCCCCCTCTCATGAAATTAATACTCTTTGTGAAAAGGCTTGGGAGTCGCCGGACAAGAGGTGGCAGATTCCCAAGAGAATTTACATGGTGTATCCTTTCCCCTCTGATGACAGGGAAAAATGGGAGGCGTCTCCGAATGTTGACAAAGCTCTATCTCGTTTGTCTAAGAAGGTCGCGCTTCCGTCTCCAGACACGGCAGCTCTCAAGGATCCGGCGGATTGCAAGCTGGAGACGTCTCTGAAGTCCATTTTCGCTAATACGGGTGCATTGCTCAGACCTGCGGTGGCGTCGGTATGGGTTAGTAGTGCTATTGCTAAATGGGCTGAGAATTTAGCTGCTGATATGGATACCCTTGATAAAGATAATGTTCTTTTGACTCTTGGTTATATCAAGGACGCTGCAGATTACCTGAAGGATGCGGCGAGGGATGTTGGTCTCTTGGGATCAAGAGCCAATGCAATGGCGATCTCGGCCAGGAGGGTGCTGTGGATCCATCAATGGAATGCTGATGCCGACTCCAAGAGAGCTATGGAAGCTCTACCCTTCAAAGGTAATGTCTTGTTTGGGGACGGCTTGGCTGACCTGGTCTCTACCGCGACTGTGGGTAAGTCGTCTTTTCTTCCCTATGTTCCCACACAACAGAAAAAGGCACCACATCAGTAGATGCAGTCCTTTCGTCCAAATAAATACAGGCGTGGAAAAGGTTCGTCCTTCCTCGCTTCAAAAGGTAGAGGAAGGGGTAGGAAGTCACCTGCAGTGTCAGGCGCCCAGGACCAAAAGTCCTCCCCTGTCTCTACCAAGTCCACCGCATGACGCTGGGGCTTCCCTGGGGGAGTCCGGACCGGTGGGGGGCCGTCTGCGGATCTTCAGTCAGGTCTGGATTCAATCAGGCCTGGATCCTTGGGTCCTAGAGATTGTATCTCAGGGATACCAGCTGGAGTTTCAGGAGGTGCCCCCTCACCGGTTTTTCATTTCGGCCTTACCAGTGTTTCTTCCAGACAGGGACGTGGTGCTGGCAGCAATACAAAAGTTGTGTCAACAGAGGGTCATTGTTCCCGTTCCCCCTTCCCAACGGGGGGAGGGGCTCTACTCGAGCCTCTTTGTTGTACCGAAACCGGACGGTTCGGTCAGACCGATTCTGAACCTAAAATCCCTCAATCCATACTTGAAAGTTTTCAAGTTCAAGATGGAGTCTCTTCAAGCTGTGATTTCCAGCCTAGAAGGGGGGGATTTTATGGCGTCAGTCGACATAAAGGATGCCTACTTACACGTCCCGATATATCCTCCGCATCAAGCCTTCCTCAGGTTTGCGATACAGAATTCTCATTGCCAATTTCAGACGTTGCCGTTTGGGCTTTCCACGGCCCCGAGGATTTTCACCAAGGTCATGGCAGAAATGATGGTTCTCCTTTGCAAGCAAGGGGTTACCATTATCCCGTACTTGGACGATCTCCTGATAAAGGCGAGGTCCAAGGAACGGTTGCTGAGAAGTGTGAGTTTGTCACTGTCGGTTCTGCGACAGCACGGTTGGGTGCTAAATTTGCCAAAATCTAAGTTGATTCCGACCACTCGGCTGCCTTTTCTGGGCATGATTCTGGACACGGAGTTACGGAGAGTGTTTCTTCCGGAAGAAAAAGCTCTGGAACTGCAGACGATGGTCAGGGAACTTCTGAGGCCGACAAGTGTGTCGATTCATCACTGTACTCGGGTTCTGGGGAAAATAGGCGCGGCGCGGCGTACGAAGCCATTCCATTTGGCAGGTTTCATGCCCGGGTGTTTCAGTTGGACCTGCTGAGTAAATGGTCCGGGTCTCACCTGCACTTGCACCGGAAGATAAGTCTATCTCCCAGGGCCAGGATTTCTCTCCTGTGGTGGCTACAAAGTTCTCACCTCCTAGGAGGGCGCCGGTTCGGTATCCAGGACTGGGTACTACTGACAACAGATGCAAGTCTCCGAGGCTGGGGCGCAGTCACCCAAGGAAAAAATTTCCAGGGGAAATGGTCGCTCCAGGAAGCTTGTCTCCACATAAATGTGCTTGAGTTAAGAGCCATTTACAATGGTGTGGTGTGAGACTAACACGGCTCCTGCGGATGAATTCCACTTAGGTCGGTTTCTCCATTTTTTGCAGGCAGGCATCGATGCCGGCCTGAAATTAGGCTCCATCAAAGTGCAGATTTCGGCTTTATCTATTTTCTTTCAAAAAGAATTGGCTGTCCTCCCAGAGGTTCAGACTTTTGTGAAAGGAGTGATGCATATCCATCCTCCGTTTGTGCCCCCTGTGGCACCATGGGATCTTGAGGTGGTCTTGCAGTTTCTTATGTCTTCCTGGTTTGAACATTTGCGTAAGGTTGAGTTAAAGTTTCTCACTTGGAAGGTGGTCATGCTGTTGGCTCTGGCGTCTGCCAGGCGAGTGTCAGAGTTGGCGGCCTTATCTCATAAGAGTCCGTACTTGATTTTCCATTCGAATAGAGCGGAATTAAGGACTCGTCAACAGTTTCTGCCGAAACTGTAGTACCCGTGGCTACGGATGCTGTGGCAGTTCCAAAGTCTCTGGATGTTGTGAGAGCTTTAAAAATCTACGTCGCCAGAACGGTTGTCACCAGGAAGACAGAGGCGCTGTTTGTCCTGTATGCCTCCAACAAGATTGGTCATCCTGCTTCGAAACAGACTATTGCATGCTGGATTTGTAGTACGATTCAGCAAGCTCATTCTTCGGCTGGGCTACCGGTGCCGAAGTCAGTAAAGGCCTGTTCTACCAGGAAAGTGGCTGCCCGAGGGGTCTTGGCAGTTCAGCTTTGCCGAGCAGCTACGTGGTCGGGTTCAAACACCTTTGCTAAGTTTTACAAGTTTGACACCCTAGCTGAGGAGGACCTTATGTTTGCTCAATCGGTGCTGCAGAGTCGTCCGCACTCTCCCGCCCGGTCTGGAGCTTTGGTATAGACCCCATGGTCCTTTTGGAGTCCCCAGCAACCTCTAGGACGTAAGAGAAAATAGGATTTTGGTACCTACCGGTAAATCCTTTTCTCCTAGTCCGTAGAGGATGCTGGGCGCCCATTCCAGTGCGGACTTTACCTTGCAGTGTATTCTTGCGTGTTAAATTAGTTTATACACGGGTTGTGTATTTATTAGTTTCAGCTTGTTGCTGTTGTTAATTCATACTGTTATCTGGTTTACTGTTACTCCGGTTGTACGGTATGTTTGTTGTGTGGGCTGTTATGTTGTTGCCCTTACTTTAAACAAAAATCCTTTCCTCGAAATGTCCGTCTCTCCTGGGCACAGTTCCTATAACTGAGGTCTGGAGGAGGGGCATAGAGGGAGGAGCCAGTTCACACCCAGTTAAAGTCTTTTCAGTGTGCCCAAGCTCCTGCGGATCCCGTCTATACCCCATGGTCCTTTTGGAGTCCCCAGCATCCTCTACGGACTAGGAGAAAAGGATTTACCGGTAGGTATCAAAATCCTATTTTTTCTGGGAACAAGTAATTGGTAAAGACCATGCAGCAGTTCTGCAACAATGGAAAATGTTAAATATTAGTTCCTCACACATTTATTATTTATTTATTACCAGTTATTTATATAGCGCACACGTATTCTGCAGCGCTTTACAGAGAATATTTGGCCATTCACATCAGTCCCTGTCCCAGTGGAGCTTACAGTCTATATTCACTACCACATGTACACGCTCACACATTCACATTAGGGTTAATTTTTAGTTAGTTGGGAGCCATTTAACCTACCTGTATATTTTTGGATTGTGGGAGGAAACTGGAGTACTCGGAGGAAACCCACGCAAGTACGGGGAGAATATACAAACTCCGCACAGTTAGGGCCATGGTGGGAATTGGACCTATGACCTCAGTGCTGTAAGGCAGTAATGTTAACCATTACACCATCCAACTGCACATGGTTTTTGTACACCATTGAGAAGTCAAAAGTATGTATCTTTTGTGTAGGAGGTTTATTTACTAAGCGGCATCTTCAGGCATGTGTAAGCCCAAAGTTTTAAAGGGCTGTGCTTTTAATAGCAAAACGGTCCATCTTTTGATATTACATGTCCCTTGTATATTTCTGGCTTAAAAACTCCATAAGTCCCTCTGACATCAACTGTTAAACATGGAGATAAAAGCGTGATGGTCTGGGGCTCTTTTTCTGGACTCCCAGTCAACAAATTGCACAAAGTGACTGACATCTTGAACCAAAAGAATTACCACAGCATTTTGTAGTGTTATGCAATACTTTCTGATCTATGCCTAGATGGTCAAACTCAAAGGTTCATCAGTGTAAACAACAATCTTTATCGAAAGAGATATATATATATATATATATATATATATATATATATAGAGTCACATGCCAAACACTCGGGGTGAGGTTTAAGACAGAACCAGCACTCTGCGTAGTTTTAACCAGGCAAAGGGTCTAGCTGCCATGTGAAAAAGTGCTTGCGTGTCTGCACGACACGCAAGCACTTTTTCACATGGCAGCTAGACCCTTTGCCTGGTTATTCCCCTGAGGAAGGTTGTTCACCATAAACGGCTGTTAGGGAGTTTTCCAGTGTTACATTATCATCTTGATGCGATGAGTATATGCCTTTGTCGTTTTATGCTGATGTCGATGTGACTATTTCATGATTGAAGTACAGTTTGGAGTAAAACTTGTCTTGAAAACTACGCAGAGTGCTGGTTCTGTCTTAAACCTCACCCCGAGTGTTTGGCATGTGACTCTATTATTCAGCATTTAACCGGACACCTGCTTTTTATTAATGGAGAGTGTCAGTGCGGCTTCCCGGGACTTTGTTCTGTGATTTTGCTATATATATATATATATATATATACAGGTGTGTGTATATATATATATATATATATATATATATAAACAGGAACAAACGAGGCGGCACTCAAAGACTTGAAAAATGCATCAAACGTATATTAGTGCTATACGTTTGATGCATTTTTCAAGTCTTTGAGTGCCGCCTCGTTTGTTCCTGTTCGTGTACTGGGGTGACCCCCCGGGGGAAGGCACCTGAGCAAGCTGGTCCTACGGGACTTCTGGAGTGCCGGAGTTAAGCAGTTGTTATATATATATATATATATATATATATATACACATACATACATACGTACCAGACAATGTTCAGTTCAAGGTTATAGCAATTTCTTTCTTCCCTCTTCAATGCATCCTTTTTCATCCCAAATAATTTTTAATTATTCATGCTATATGGGCCCATTACCTATTTTTATCTGTTTGGATAACTGTTTACACTAACGGCACTGAGTCCTACCACAATCAGAAATTGTTACACAACTTTGGAATATGAGGTACACTCCTGGACTAGTATATAATATCAGGTATTTCTGATTTAACTTGGCAAATCGTTGCAGCCAAAGTTCTTCACAAATATATACTGCATCAAAGTCCAATATATTCAGTTATATAACAACAGGAAATGTATAATTGTCAAATGTTGATGCTTTCACTTGAGCTATTTCTACAATATCCAGATCCAATACAGTCACTACTCACAGTTTGCTTTACGCTGACTCAGTATGACTGCTGTTTTAATTTTTCACCTCCATCCAGTCAGGAAGCGATAACTTACAAAAGCCGCTGGTTTGTACATAATTCCCTAAGACTTTTCCAGTTTGTCTGCAGCTTTAACTTAAGTGACCCGAATTCTCACGGGGAGGGTGTGTATCTGCAAAAATTGAGTCACTATTTCTTATTTACATATCATTATTATTAAGCACCATTGTTTTGTATATTGTATATAAATTTATATACGTCAGATAGGTGTAGTTAACTTACCTTGGTCAGTAATCAGAAGTAATGATCAAACATGTTTCATTGCAGAATGGATTAACACTACGGAAGATCAATAGGCACGTGGACTTTCCCTTCATTTTGGACTTGGCCCCTTTTTGTTCAGCAACATGCAAGGCATGGTATTTTCTTCAAAGAATGAATTTGTGTTTCAGCTGAATTGTGCATGTTATTTTATTCTGTGGCATAGCCACATGCTTCAACCCTGTGCTTGAATAGGAAAGAATTAATCAAGACAAGTTACTGTGGATTGTACCATGCAGTTAAGCTTGCAGACCAACATCATGGGTTCCCATCCAGAGTCTGGAAGGCAAGGAGGCCAGGGTGCCGTCTGCCCCCTGGACCAGTAAAATTTAAGTGATCCACGGCTGCCTGGCTGGGCTGTCTGGCTGCGATGCAAAGATAGATCCTCCTGCTCCGACTGTTCTGAGTTATAACGTTTAATCCCCCTGCTTGGCTGATGAATAACAAGGGCTAGCTGACAATGGCTGCCCCCATAACAGGCTGTAAGAAAATGGCCACCACTGGCCGATGGGGTGCCAGGAGTCCTTTGCCAGGACCCTAGAGGCTAGAGAGTGGATAAAGGGGTCAGGTTGCTCTTTCCTCTGCTTGAGTGTGTACAGTACAGGGGGAGGGACATTAAAAGAGCTGGGGAAGGTGATGTGAGGTGGTTCTTATTCTGGTCCAGTTGTTGCTACTTCTAAGTACTGATTATCGGTACTTTGCTCATGCGCAGGACCCGTTGAGTGCGTGTGCAAATGGGTTCTGTGATGTACAAGTAGGATGGCAGCAGATTGTCAATGATAGATGGTCTGCTGCCATTTTGGGGTGGGGAGAGGTGGCAATGTTCTCAGTTTTCTAAAACGCAGGCATGTCACCGCTGTTTAGAGGGAGGGAAGAGGCCTGGGTTCCCATTGTTGGACGGAGATTTCCTGGCCTCTGCAACAGTTGGCTTGCGCATCCCCATGGGTACCACAAGCTGCCCAATGTGGAGTCAGTGATCCAATGCCTGCATCCTAAGAAGCAGATTAGATCACTACTGCAGCTGGAGGTGTCTACTTGCAATAAACGCCTCCTGCTGCATCACCATACAGCGCCATCACTGCTGCTTCCAAGGAAGTAATAGCAACTCCATCTACATCTGAATTAGGCCCATTGTTTCCTATGTTTTATTTCAGTCTCTAGAATAGTTTCTGTTTGTCAGACAGGGCTGGTAGGCGATGGATTTGATTTTTGAGTTATTTCACTACACATTTAAACAGCGTCCCCATTAGGTAAACCACGCCTGCACTTTTTATCCACATCCATTTTGCCATTGCCATGCACTGGTAGAGAAGCTGGGGCCACTTGATTGCTTTTGCCCCCAGGCTAAAAGTTGCCAGCCAGCCCCTGACGCCATCTCACTGCAAGTCCTACTCCATCACCTAGACTTTTAAAAAACCTGGCCACTGCTGTCACATCAAAATGTTAATTTGCAAATATGCTTCCAGGTTTAAAGCTCACCTGCCAACTAACTTATGGCTTTTAAAGGTGAGCAAGTCACCAGCACATTTTCTAAATTGCCACTAAGGATGCAGCTGAAACAGGTTTAAAGTAGAGATGAGCGCCTGAAATTTTTCGGGTTTTGTGTTTTGGTTTTGGGTTCGGTTCCGCGGCCGTGTTTTGGGTTCGACCGCGTTTTGGCAAAACCTCACCGAATTTTTTTTGTCGGATTCGGGTGTGTTTTGGATTCGGGTGGTTTTTTCAAAAAACCCTAAAAAACATCTTAAAACATTGAATTTGGGGGTCATTTTGATCCCATAGTATTATTAACCTCAATAACCATAATTAACACTCATTTTCAGTCTATTCTGAACACCTTACACCTCACAATATTATTTTTAGTCCTAAAATTTGCACCGAGGTCGCTGGATGACTAAGCTCAGCGACCCTAGTGGCCGACACAAACACCGGGCCCATCTAGGAGTGGCACTGCAGTGTCACGCAGGATGTCCCTTCCAAAAAACCCTCCCCAAACAGCACATGACGCAAAGAAAAAAAGAGGCGCAATGAGGTAGCTGTGTGAGTAAGATTAGCGACCCTAGTGGCCGACACAAACACCGGGCCCATCTAGGAGTGGCACTGCAGTGTCACGCAGGATGTCCCTTCCAAAAAACCCTCCCCAAACAGCACATGACGCAAAGAAAAAAAGAGGCGCAATGAGGTAGCTGACTGTGTGAGAAAGATAAGCGACCCTAGTGGCCGACACAAACACCGGGCCCATCTAGGAGTGGCACTGCAGTGTCACGCAGGATGTCCCTTCCAAAAAACCCTCCCCAAACAGCACGACGCAAAGAAAAAAAGAGGCGCAATGAGGTAGCTGTGTGAGTAAGATTAGCGACCCTAGTGGCCGACACAAACACCTGGCCCATCTAGGAGTGGCACTGCAGTGTCACGCAGGATGTCCCTTCCAAAAAACCCTCCCCAAACAGCACATGACGCAAAGAAAAAAAGAGGCGCAATGAGGTAGCTGACTGTGTGAGAAAGATAAGCGACCCTAGTGGCCGACACAAACACCGGGCCCATCTAGGAGTGGCACTGCAGTGTCACGCAGGATGTCCCTTCCAAAAAACCCTCCCCAAACAGCACATGACGCAAAGAAAAAAAGAGGCGCAATGAGGTAGCTGACTGTGTGAGAAAGATAAGCGACCCTAGTGGCCGACACAAACACCGGGCCCATCTAGGAGTGGCACTGCAGTGTCACGCAGGATGTCCCTTCCAAAAAACCCTCCCCAAACAGCACATGACGCAAAGAAAAATAAAAGAAAAAAGAGGTGCAAGATGGAATTGTCCTTGGGCCCTTCCCACCCACCCTTATGTTGTATAAACAAAACAGGACATGCACACTTTAACCAACCCATCATTTCAGTGACAGGGTCTGCCACACGACTGTGACTGAAATGACGGGTTGGTTTGGACCCCCACCAAAAAAGAAGCAATTAATCTCTCCTTGCACAAACTGGCTCTACAGAGGCAAGATGTCCACCTCATCATCATCCTCCGATATATCACCGTGTACATCCCCCTCCTCACAGATTATCAATTCGTCCCCACTGGAATCCACCATGTCAGCTCCCTGTGTACTTTGTGGAGGCAATTGCTGCTGGTCAATGTCTCCGCGGAGGAATTGATTATAATTCATTTTAATGAACATCATCTTCTCCACATTTTCTGGATGTAACCTCGTACGCCGATTGCTGACAAGGTGAGCGGCGGCACTAAACACTCTTTCGGAGTACACACTTGTGGGAGGGCAACTTAGGTAGAATAAAGCCAGTTTGTGCAAGGGCCTCCAAATTGCCTCTTTTTCCTGCCAGTATAAGTACGGACTGTGTGACGTGCCTACTTGGATGCGGTCACTCATATAATCCTCCACCATTCTATCAATGGTGAGAGAATCATATGCAGTGACAGTAGACGACATGTCCGTAATGGTTGTCAGGTCCTTCAGTCCGGACCAGATGTCAGCATCAGCAGTCGCTCCAGACTGCCCTGCATCACCGCCAGCGGGTGGGCTCGGAATTCGGATTTGGGATTTCGAAGAATGCACAGTTCTTTGCTGTGCTGCTTTTGCCAGCTTGAGTCTTTTCATTTTTCTAGCGAGAGGCTGAGTGCTTCCATCCTCATGTGAAGCTGAACCACTAGCCATGAACATAGGCCAGGGCCTCAGCCGTTCCTTGCCACTCCGTGTGGTAAATGGCATATTGGCAAGTTTACGCTTCTCCTCCGACAATTTTATTTTAGGTTTTGGAGTCCTTTTTTTTCTGATATTTGGTGTTTTGGATTTGACATGCTCTGTACTATGACATTGGGCATCGGCCTTGGCAGACGGCGTTGCTGGCATTTCATCGTCTCGGCCATGACTAGTGGCAGCAGCTTCAGCACGAGGTGGAAGTGGATCTTGATCTTTCCCTAATTTTGGAACCTCAACTTTTTTGTTCTCCATATTTTATAGGCAGAACTAAAAGGCACCTCAGGTAAACAATGGAGATGGATGGATTGGATACTAGTATACAATTATGGACGGACTGCCACGGTTAGGTGGTATAAAAAAACCACGGTTAGGTGGTATATAATACAATTATGGATGGACGGACTGCCTGCCGAGTTCCGACACAGAGGTAGCCACAGCCGTGAACTACCGCACTGTACACTGGTTGATAAAGAGATAGTAGTATACTCGTAACAACTAGTATGACACTATGACGACGGTATAAAGAAAGAAAAAAAAATACCACGGTTAGGTGGTATATATTGTAATACAATTATGGATGGACGGACTGCCTGCCGAGTTCCGACTGCCGACACAGAGGTAGCCACAGCCGTGAACTACCGCACTGTACACTGGTTGATAAAGAGATAGTAGTATACTCGTAACAACTAGTATGACACTATGACGACGGTATAAAGAAAGAAAAAAAAATACCACAGTTAGGTGGTATATATTATAATAATAATACAATTATGGATGGACGGACTGCCTGCCGACTGCCGACACAGAGGTAGCCACAGCCGTGAACTACCGCACTGTACACTGGTTGATAAAGAGATAGTAGTATACTCGTAACAACTAGTATGACACTATGACGACGGTATAAAGAATGAAAAAAAAACCACGGTTAGGTGGTATATATTATAATAATAATACAATTATGGATGGACGGACTGCCTGCCGACTGCCGACACAGAGGTAGCCACAGCCGTGAACTACCGCACTGTACACTGGTTGATAAAGAGATAGTAGTATACTCGTAACAACTAGTATGACACTATGACGACGGTATAAAGAATGAAAAAAAAACCACGGTTAGGTGGTATATATTATAATAATAATACAATTATGGATGGACGGACTGCCTGCCGACTGCCGACACAGAGGTAGCCACAGCCGTGAACTACCGCACTGTACACTGGTTGATAAAGAGATAGTAGTATACTCGTAACAACTAGTATGACACTATGACGGTATAAAGAATGAAAAAAAAACCACGGTTAGGTGGTATATATTATAATAATAATACAATTATGGATGGACGGACTGCCTGCCGACTGCCGACACAGAGGTAGCCACAGCCGTGAACTACCGCACTGTACACTGGTTGATAAAGAGATAGTAGTATACTCGTAACAAGTATGACACTATGACGACGGTATAAAGAAAGAAAAAAAAATACCACGGTTAGGTGGTATATATTGTAATACAATTATGGATGGACGGACTGCCTGCCGAGTTCCGACTGCCGACACAGAGGTAGCCACAGCCGTGAACTACCGCACTGTACTGTGTCTGCTGCTAATATAGACTGGTTGATAAAGAGATAGTATACAATACATACAACAATATACTACTATACTGGTGGTCAGGCACTGGTCACCACTAGTCACACTGGCAGTGGCACTCCTGCAGCAAAAGTGTGCACTGTTTAATTTTAAATTAATATAATATTATGTACTCCTGGGGGCTCCTGCTATAACAACCTGCAGTGCTCCCCAGTCTCCCCCACAATTATTATAAGCTTTGCCTTTTATACATTGATGTGCAGCACACTGGGCTGAGCTGAGTGCACACAGACTGAGTCACACTGTGTGACTGGCTGCTGCTGTGTATCGTTTTTTTTCAGGCAGAGAACGGATATAGCAGAGAACGGATATATTATATTAAAATAAATAAAAGTTAACTAACAACAACTGCACTGGTCACTGTGGTAAACTCTGTCTGACTCTGCACAATCTCTCTCTCTCTTCTAATCTAATTTCTAATGGAGAGGACGCCAGCCACGTCCTCTCCCTATCAATCTCAATGCACGTGTGAAAATGGCGGCGACGCGCGGCTCCTTATATAGAATCCGAGTCTCGCGAGAATCCGACAGCGTCATGATGACGTTCGGGCGCGCTCGGGTTAACCGAGCAAGGCGGGAGGATCCGAGTCTGCTCGGACCCGTGAAAAAAACATGAAGTTCGTGCGGGTTCGGTTTCAGAGAAACCGAACCCGCTCATCTCTAGTTTAAAGTAAATGAGCTTAGAAGGCGTGTATGAGAAAGCTATGATCACAGAAAGGTTAATTAAAAATTAACCACATATACAGGAAACCACCGCACTCACCATACCCAGGAATGGGGCGCACACCTGCACTCACCACCCTGTGACCTGTGACCACATTGCCTAAACAATATTATGCCGATAGCCCAGCACTCCCCTCAGTTAGTTCACTCACCTCAATACATCAGTACATAAATTTGGCCTGTGACCACATTGCCTTAACTGATCCCACTGATAGCAGTTTTTTTTTTAAAAGTCTAGGTTATAGAGTAGGACTTGCCATGAAATGGGGTCCCTTGATGTTGGGCTGCAAGCTTAAATGCATTGTACAATCCATGAACTAAAACCCCATTATTTATTTTTGCACTGATGTATTGAGGTGAGTGAGCTTACTGAGGTGAGTTCTGGGCTCTCGGTATAATATTGTTTAGGCAATGTGATCACAGGGGGTGGTGAGTGCAGGTATGCACTCCATTTCCCGGTATGGTGAGTGTGTCGGTTTCCTGTATACTGTATATATATGTGTGTGTGTGTGTGTGTGTGTATGCGCGTGTGTGTGTGTGTGTGTGTGTGTGTGTCTATCTATCTATCTATCTATCTATATATATATATATATACACTGCTCAAAAAAATAAAGGGAACACTAAAATAACACATCCTAGATCTGAATGAATGAAATATTCTTATTAAATACTTTGTTCATTGCATAGTTGAATGTGTTGACAACAAAATCACACAAAAATTATCAATGGAAATCAAATTTATTAACCCATGGAGGTCTGGATTTGGAGTCACCTTCAAAATTAAAGTGGAAAAACACACTACAGGCTGATCCAACTTTGATGTAATGTCCTTAAAACAAGTCAAAATGAGGCTCAGTAGTGTGTGTGGCCTCCACGTGCCTGTATGACCTCCCTACAACACCTGGGCATGCTCCTAATGAGGTGGCGGATGGTCTCCTGAGGGATCTCCTCCCAGACCTGGACTAAAGCATCCGCCAACTCCTGGACAGTCTGTGGTGCAACGTGGCATTGGTGGATGGAGCGAGACATGATGTCCCAGATGTGCTCAATTGGATTCAGGTCTGGGGAACGGGCGGGCCAGTCCATAGCATCAATGCCTTCATCTTGCAGGAACTGCTGACACACTCCAGCCACATGAGGTCTAGCATTGTCTTGCTTTAGGAGGAACCCAGGGCCAACCACACCAGCATATGGTCTCACAAGGGGTCTGAGGATCTCATCTCGGTACCTAATGGCAGTCAGGCTACCTCTGGCGAGCACATGGAGGGCTGTGCGGCCCCCCAAAGAAATGCCACCCCACACCATTACTGACCCACTTCCAAACCGGTCATGCTGGAGGATGTTGCAGGCTGCAGAACATTCTCCTTGGCGTCTCCAGACTGTCACGTCTGTCACATGTGCTCAGTGAGAACCTGCTTTCATCTGCGAAGAGCACAGGGCGCCAGTGGCGAATTTGCCAATCTTGGTGTTCTCTGGCAAATGCCAAACGTCCTGCACGGTGTTGGGCTGTAAGCACAACCCCCACCTGTGGACGTCGGGCACTCATACCACCCTCATGGAGTCTGTTTCTGATCGTTTGAGTAGACACATGCACATTTGTGGCTTGCTGGAGGTCATTTTGTAGGGCTCTGGTAGTGCTCCTCATGTTCCTCCTAGCACAAAGGCGGAGGTAGCGGTCATGCTGCTGGGTTGTTGCCCTCCTACGGCCTTCTCCACGTCTCCTGATGTACTGGACTGTCTCCTGGTAGCACCTCCATGCTCTGGACACTACGCTGACAGACACAGCAAACCTTCTTGCCACAGCTCGCATTGATGTGCCATCCTGGATGAGCTGCACTACCTGAGCCACTTGTGTGGGTTGTAGGGAGGTCATACAGGCACGTGAAGGCCACACACACTACTGAGCCTCATTTTGACTTGTTTTAAGGACATTACATCAAAGTTGTATCAGCCTGTAGTGTGTTTCTCTAACGTCCTAGTGGATGCTGGGAACTCCGAAAGGACCATGGGGAATAGCGGCTCCGCAGGAGACTGGGCACAACTAAAAGAAAACTTTTAGACTACCTGGTGTGCACTGGCTCCTCCCACTATGACCCTCCTCCAAGCCTCAGTTAGATTTCTGTGCCCGGCCGAGCTGGATGCACACTAGGGGCTCTCCTGATCTCCTAGAAAGAAAGTTTATTTTAGGTTTTTTATTTTACAGTGAGATCTGCTGGCAACAGACTCACTGCATCGAGGGACTAAGGGGAGAAGAAGCGAACCTACCTGCTTGCAGCTAGCTTGGGCTTCTTAGGCTACTGGACACCATTAGCTCCAGAGGGATCGACCGCATGGAACTGGCCTTGGTGTTCGTTCCCGGAGCCGCGCCGCCGTCCCCCTTACAGAGCCAGAAGCAAGAAGAGGTCCGGAAAATCGGCGGCAGAAGACATCGGTCTTCACCAAGGTAGCGCACAGCACTGCAGCTGTGCGCCATTGCTCCTCATTCACACTCCGGTCACTGAGGGTGTAGGGCGCTGCGGGGGGGCACCCTGAGCAGCAATAAAAACACCTTGGCTGGAAATATATCACAATATATAGCCCCAGAGGCTATATATGTGATAAATACCCCTGCCAGAATCCATAAAAAAGCGGGAGAAAAGTCAGCGAAAAAGGGGCGGAGCTATCTCCCTCAGCACACTGGCGCCATTTTCTCTTCACAGTGCAGCTGGAAGACAGCTCCCCAGGCTTTCCCCTGTAGTTTGCAGGCTCAAAGGGTTAAAAAGAGAGGGGGGGCACTAAATTTAGGCGCAATATTGTATATACAAGCAGCTATTGGGAAAAATTCACTCAATATAGTGTTAATCCCTAAATTATATAGCGCTCTGGTGTGTGCTGGCATACTCTCTCTCTGTCTCCCCAAAGGGCTGTGTGGGGTCCTGTCCTCAGTCAGAGCATTCCCTGTGTGTGTGCGGTGTGTCGGTACGGCTGTGTCGACACGTTTGATGAGGAGGCTTATGTGGTGGCAGAGCAGATGCCGATAAATGTGATGTCGCCCCCTGTGGGGCCGACACCAGAGTGGATGGATAGGTGGAAGGTATAAACCGACAGTGTCAACTCCTTACATAAAAGGCTGGATGACGTAACAGCTGTGGGACAGCCGGCTTCTCAGCCCGCGCCTGCCCAGGCGTCTCAAAGGCCATCAGGGGCTCAAAAACGCCCGCTCCCTCAGATGGCAGACACAGATGTCGACACGGAGTCTGACTCCAGTGTCGACGAGGTTGAGACATATACACAATCCACTAGGAACATCCGTTACATGATCCCGGCAATAAAAAATGTGTTACACATTTCTGACATTAACCCAAGTACCACTAAAAAAGGGTTTTATGTTTGGGGAGAAAAAGCAGGCAGTGTTTTGTTCCCCCATCAAATGAGTGAATGAAGTGTGAAAAAGCGTGGGTTCCCCCGATAAGAAACTGGTAATTTCTAAAAAGTTACTGATGGCGTACCCTTTCCCGCCAGAGGATAAGTTACGCTGGGAGATATCCCCTAGGGTGGATAAGGCGCTCACACGTTTGTCAAAAAAGGTGGCACTGCCGTCTTAGGATACGGCCACTTTGAAGGTACCTGCTGATAAAAAGCAGGAGGCTATCCTGAAGTCTGTATTTACACACTCAGGTACTAGACTGAGACCTGCAGATAGCTGCAGCGTGGTCTGTGACCCTGTCAAACAGGGATACTATTTTGCGAACATAAGAGCATATTAAAGACGTCGTCTTATATTTGAGGGATGCACAGAGGGATATTTTGCCGGCTGGCATCCAGAATTAATGCAATGTCCATTCTGTCAGGAGGGTATTAGAGACCCGACACTGGACAGGTGATGCTGACTTTAAAATGCACATAGAGCCTTATAAGGGTGAGGAATTGTTTGGGGATGGTCTCTGGGACCTCGTATCCACAGCAACAGCTGGGAAGAAATTTTTTTACCTCAGGTTTCCTCACAGCCTAAGAAAGCACTGTATTATCAGGTACAGTCCTTTCGGCTTCAGAAAAGCAAGCGGGTCAAAGGCGCTTCCTTTCTGCACAGGGAAGAGGGAAAAAGCTGCACCAGTCAGCCAGTTCCCAGAATCAAAATTCTTCCCCCGCTTCCTCTGAGTCCACCGCATGACGCGGGGGCTCCACAGGTGTAGCCAGGTACGGTGGGGGGCCGCCTCAAAAATTTCAGCGATCAGTGGGCTCGCTCACAGGTGGATCCCTGGATCCTTCAAGTAGTATCTCAGGGGTACAAGCTGGAATTCGAGGCGTCTCCCCCCCGCCGTTTCCTCAAATCTGCCTTGCCGACAACTCCCTCAGGCAGGGAGGCTGTGCTAGAGGCAATTCACAAGCTGTATTCCCAGCAGGTGATAGTCAAGGTGCCCCTACTTCAACAAGGACGGGGTTACTATTCCACACTGTTTGTGGTACCGAAACCGGACGGTTCGGTGAGACCCATTTTAAATTTGAAATCCTTGAACACATACATAAAAAAATTCAAGTTCAAGATGGAATCGCTCAGGGCGGTTATTGCAAGCCTGGAGGAGGGGGATTACATGGTATCCCTGGACATCAAGGATGCTTACCTACATGTCCCCATTTACCATCCTCACCAGGAGTACCTCAGATTTGTGGTACAGGATTGCCATTACCAATTCCAAACACTGCCGTTTGGACTGTCCACGGCACCGAGGGTCTTTACCAAGGTAATGGCAGAAATGATGATACTCCTTCGAAAAAAGGGAGTTTTAATTATCCCGTACTTGGACGATCTCCTTATAAAGGCGAGGTCCAAGGAGCAGTTGTTGGTCGGAGTAGCACTATCTCGGGAAGTGCTACAACAGCACGGATGGATTCTATACATTCCAAAGTCACAGCTGGTTCCTACCACACGCCTACTGTTCCTGGGGATGGTTCTGGACACAGAACAGAAAAAAGTGTTTCTCCCGCAGGAGAAAGCCAAGGAGCTGTCATCTCTAGTCAGAGACCTCCTGAAACCAAAACAGGTATCGGTGCATCACTGCACACGAGTCCTGGGGAAAATGGTAGCTTCTTACGAAGCAAAATTCCATTCGGCAGGTTCCATGCAAGAACCTTTCAGTGGGACCTCTTGGACAAGTGGTCGGGATCGCATCTTCAGATGCATCGGCTGATAACCCTGTCTCCAAGGACCAGGGTATCTCTACTGTGGTGGCTGCAGAGTGCTCATCTTCAAGAGGGCCGCAGATTCGACATACAGGACTGGGTCCTGGTAACCACGGATGCCAGCCTTCGAGGCTGGGGGGCAGTCACACAGGGAAGAAATTTCCAAGGACTTTGGTCAAGTCAGGAGTCGTCCCTACACATAAATATTCCGGAACTGAGGGCCATTTACAATGGCAAGGCCTCTGCTTCAAAACCAGCCGGTACTGATCCAATCAGACAACATCACGGCAGTCGCCCATGTAAACCGACAGGGCGGCACAAGAAGCATGATGGCGATGGCAGAAGCCACAAGGATTCTCCGATGGGCGGAAAATCACGTCTTAGCACTGTCAGCAGTGTTCATTCCGGGAGTGGACAACTGGGAAGCAGACTTCCTCAGCAGACACGACCTACACCCGGGAGAGTGGG
Organism: Pseudophryne corroboree; assembly: GCF_028390025.1. NCBI lineage: Eukaryota > Metazoa > Chordata > Amphibia > Anura > Myobatrachidae > Pseudophryne > Pseudophryne corroboree. Next base: position 466,430,409 of record NC_086447.1, on the reverse strand, counting down.
GACTTCATCCAGAAGTCTTCCAGCTGATTGTAAATCGTTGGAAAAGGCTACAGGTGGACATGATGGCGTCCCGCCTCAACAAAAAGCTAAAAAGATATTGCGCCAGGTCAAAAGACCCTCAGGCGATAGCTGTGGACGCTCTAGTGACACCGTGGGTGTACCAGTCGGTTTATGTGTTCCCTCCTCTTCCTCTCATACCAAAGGTACTGAGAATAATAAGAAAGAGAGGAGTAAGATCTATACTCATCGTTCCGGATTGGCCAAGAAGAACTTGGTACCCGGAACTACAAGAAATGATCTCAGAGGACCCTTGGCCTCTGCCGCTCCGACAGGACCTGCTACAGCAGGGGCCCTGTCTGTTCCAAGACTTACCGTGGCTGCGTTTGACGGCATGACGGTTGAACGCCGGATCCTGATGGAAAAGGGCATTCCGGTTGAAGTCATTCCTACGCTGATAAAAGCTAGGAAGGATGTGACAGCAAAACATTATCACCGCATATGGCGAAAATATGTTGCTTGGTGTGAGGCTATGAAGGCCCCAACAGAAGAATTTCAGCTGGGTCGATTTCTGCACTTCCTACAGTCAGGAGTGACTATGGGCCTAAAATTGGGATCCATTAAAGTCCAGATTTCGGCCCTGTCTATTTTCTTTCAAAAAGAACTGGCTTCACTGCCTGAAGTTCAGACGTTTGTTAAGGGAGTGCTGCATATTCAGCCCCCTTTTGTGCCTCCAGTGGCACCTTGGGATCTCAACGTTGTGTTGGATTTCCTAAAATCACATTGGTTTGAACCACTTCAGACCGTGGAGTTGAAATATCTCACGTGGAAAGTGGTCATGCTTTTGGCCTTGGCTTCGGCTAGGCGTGTGTCAGAATTGGCGGCTTTGTCATGTAAAAGCCCCTATCTGATCTTCCATATGGACAGGGCAGAATTGAGGACTCGTCCCCAATTTCTCCCTAAGGTGGTATCAGCGTTTCATTTGAACCAACCTATTGTGGTGCCTGTGGCTACTCGGGACTTGGTGGCTTTCAAGTTGCTGGATGTAGTCCGGTCCCTGAAAATCTATGTTTCCAGGACGGCTAGAAAAACTGACTCGCTGTTTATCCTGCATGCACCCAACAAGCTGGGTGCTCCTGCTTCTAAGCAGACTATTGCTCGCTGGATCTGTAGTACGATTCAACTTGCACATTCTGCGGCTGGACTGCCGCATCCTAAATCAGTCAAAGCCTATTCCACAAGGAAGGTGGGCTCATCTTGGGCGGCTATTGTGGTGCCTGCGGCTACTAGGGACTTGGAGGACTCCAAGTTACTGGACGTAGTCAGGGCCCTCAAAATATATATTTCCAGGACGGCTGGAGTCAGGAAATCTGACTCGCTGTTTATCCTGTATGCACCCAACAAGCTGGGTGCTCCTGCTTCTAAGCAGACGATTGCTCGTTGGATTTGTAGTACAATTCAGCTTGCGCATTCTGTGGCAGGCCTGCCACAGCCAAAATCTGTAAAAGCCCATTCCACAAGGAAGGTGGGCTCATCTTGGGCGGCTGCCCGAGGGGTCTCGGCTTTACAACTTTGCCGAGCTGCTACCTGGTCGGGTTCAAACACGTTTGCAAAATTCTACAAGTTTGATACCCTGGCTGAGGAGGACCTTGAGTTTGCTCATTCGGTGCTGCAGAGTCATCCGCACTCTCCCGCCCGTTTGGGAGCTTTGGTATAATCCCCATGGTCCTTACGGAGTACCCAGCATCCACTAGGACGTCAGAGAAAATAAGATTTTACTCACCGATAAATCTATTTCTCATAGTCCGTAGTGGATGCTGGGAGCCCGTCCCAAGTGCGGACCTCTGCAATACTTGTATATAGTTTTTGCTTAACTATAAGGGTTTTTTGTTCTGAGCCATCTGTTTAATGAGGCTCAGTTGTTGTTCATACTGTTAACTGGGTATAGTTATCACGAGTTGTACGGTGTGATTGGTGTGGCTGGTATGAGTCTTACCCTGGATTCCAAATCCTTTCCTAGTAATGTCAGCTCTTCCGGGCACAGTTTCCCTAACTGAGGTCTGGAGGAGGGGCATAGAGGGAGGAGCCAGTGCACACCAGATGTAGTACCTAATCTTTCTTTAAAGAGTGCCCAGTCTCCTGCGGAGCCCGTCTATTCCCATGGTACTTACGGAGTACCCAGCATCCACTACGGACTACGAGAAATAGATTTACCGGTGAGTAAAATCTTATTTTTACCACGTAACTGAAATAATTTCACATCAGACCTCCTCAAACATGACTTGTACAATGATGATCTATTCAAAAAAATTGAACAACACTTCCCTGAGCAGCCACTTCAGAATCAGCAAATATCTGTTTCATCCTACATTATCTCCACATAGAACTATTTTGTCACAACAGGGACCATTTTATAAAATAGATATACCACTCTTGGGTGTGCGGTCACACTCTGATGTATCCACGCCTCAGGTGGTTGTACACAGGCCAAGGCGTGCGTATATCAGAGTGAAACGCACACACAAGAGTGGTACAGGTTGAGTATCCCTTATCCAAAATGCTTGGGACCAGAGGTATTTTGGATATCGGATTTTTCCGTATTTTGGAATAATTGCATACCATAATGAGATATCATGGCAATGGGACCTAAATCTAAGCACATAATGCATTTATGTTTTATATACACCTTATACACACAGCCTGAAGGTCATTTTAGCAAATATTTTTTATAACTTTGTGCATTAAACAAAGTGTGTCTACATTCACACAATTCATTTATGTTTCATATACACCTTATATACACAGTCTGAAGGTCATTTAATACAATATTTTTAATAACTGTGTGTACTAAACAAAGTTTGTGTACATTGAGTCATCAGAAAACAAAAGTTTCACTATCTCACTCTCGCTCAAAAAAGTCCGTATTTCGGAATATTCCGTATTTCGGATATTTGGATATGGGATACTCAACCTGTATATCTATTTTATATATGGTGTATGTACATATATATATATATATATATATATATATATATATATATATACTCATTTATACATATAATATTTTTTTATCTTATGTATAGTTATCTCATATCTATTGATTTGTCTATTGTTTATACAATGTCTGTCCAAAAATAGTTTAGTAAAGCTGTCAAACCTTTTATATGTATACTTTTATTTTCTATTGCTCTAGTCTATAAAATAGAATTAATTGTACTTTTGGAGGTTTTTCAGTGTCTTTACTTGACGGTATATAAAATATCTTCATGTAATAACAGTCACTTTAAACTGTGTGTCAGGCCCGGTAATAATTTAGCATCTATTTTACCTTGGTGTAAGATCTATTTCTCTTCTAAATCTACAGTATTGTGCATGCATTTTGGTATTACAGGTAATATTGGTCACAGATATAAGACAGTTAGATATGATTGTCTTATGATAGAGAATGGCTTATTTTTCATGACTATATACAGTATGAATACACCTAATGATTGATTTCTTTTCTTTTTCTTCACATAAACAGAATGTGTTAGACGATAGATGCGTTCTGTACAGTCTTTATGGCATAGTGGAGCACAGAGAGAAGGACACTATGTAGCATATGTGAAGATCAGAATGCCTTTTAAAAAAGCATATAAAAGCAACCATGCGAATAAACATTCATCCGGTCAGTATTTCTGTATTGTACATCAGATGATTATGGAGAGAATGTTGCAATTACTCGCACTGCACAGGCAATGCTTAGTTAAGCTGCCCACATGTGCTACCATATCACATTTTATACTGTCCAACTGGCCTGATATTGCAGGGGTGACGACTAAAATCAATAGCTGTCCCTTATAATGATCCTCAGAAAATCAAGCTGATCAGGCAAGACAGAAAATGTGGTAGCATCAGGGCCATCTTAACGTATAGACACACTAATCAACAGCCCAGAGCGGCGAGTGTACCTGCCTCACACCCTGCAGCCTGACAAAAAATGGATGTCAGCATGCTGATTGGTGGATGGCTGGAGCTGCCAGCCATTCACTGTGTGGCAGCATGCAGAAAGACGGTGCAGGAAGGACATGTCATGATTTTTGTTAAAGTTTTTTTCCTGTGAATGGGTGTGTATTGCTTTTCCCAGGGCCTACAATGCTGTTAAGACGATCCTGGGTAGCATATCACCAAGTTAACAGGCCTTTAAATATTTGGTGTAGTTTGCACTGGCGCTAAATATTAAAAGATGTATCCCTTTTTGTTTAGAGGGATTTCCCGGCCAACAAACCAATAGGCCAAATAAAAGTTAAAATGTACAAACTTTTGTTAAAACACAAAATACTGACATGAACATACACAAATAAAGTGCATCTGTGGGGCTGGACCAGTTAGAAGGTGAATGTGGAAATGGAAAAAATGTCTCTCACCATGAATCAGGGTTGCGGTGGGCTAGCTTTTTAGAAAAGCAACAGTGTCCCAGGCTGAATCTGGCCTAGGCACCACCGCAGCAGGTTTATTCAGCTTGTGAGTCCTTTTGAATCCACCACTGGTCCTCTCCCCTTGTCGCCTCCGTCTGTAAACAACGCGTTTCGGTCACTTAGCTGTGACCTTTTTCAAGTTCCTGGATGGAGGCTGTATGATCCTGGTGGTCTATTTATACCCCTCTTTATTAATGGCAATGTTTTCACCTGCGGGTAGTGAGCTCCGCAATTACCGGACATTCACTTCCGGAAGTCGCGGTTTGCGTTCCAACTGCTACCGGAAATGACGTCGCGTGCGTTCCATCAGTACCGGAAGTTGCGCGATCGCGACTGTAGTACATTGTGCTTCTGGATTTACTTGCTTTAGGCATTGCAGATAGTTATTTCGTATTGCAAACACCCATTTCGTGTCCACAAATTATCAAGCAAGGCTTTTCTTTTCTGGAGATGTCATTTTGAGGGAATGGATAAAATTATTGTAGATGATGCCCGTTCCGCCATCTTTCTCCATGGAAAATAGCCAGTAGCAAATGATTTCTTCCTTTTAAGAGGGTTTTTTTTGGATTATTGGGTTCTTTTCTCCTCATATATTCAGGGACCCTCTCTGACCAAACTTTGTGGTACTTTTTATTCCCACCAGTCCATCCCTATTACCCGAGTAGGGTCCCTGTTTTCTTTATGCAGGAGTTCGCCCCAGGAATTAGTATCAATAGTAATTCATCATTGTTGATACATAGAAGAGAAGAGAGAAACATTTTAGTTAAAAAAGAAGAATTGTATGTGACTTGGTATACGTGAATTTTTATGACCAGACAGAAAGATTAAAATAGTTAAAATGTAAAATATAAATAAATAAAAGGGGGATAACAGTGTGCATTCATAAGACATTTCATAGAGACAAGTCAATCTAAAAACCATTTCAGTTCGAAATCGACATTGTGTCCATTAGGTTTCAGGGAATTGAGGTCAAAGATCCAACGCATCTCGGTTTGTGCGAGACGCTTATCAAGATCTCTATTTTTCCAATTTGTTTTGATCTGTTGGATTCCCAGGTACCTCACAATGTGCCCCTCACATTTGTTATGTATCTTGCTGAAATGGTCCGTAAAGGGATGGCTATCCAGACCCTTGCGGATGTTATACACATGTTCCGCCATTCGTGTTTTTAAGGGTCTGGATGTTTTCCCCACATATATCTTTCCACACTTGCATTCAAGTAAATATATGACGTTTCTTGAATGACAAGTTATGAAATCCCTAATTTTGTATTTTTTTTCCTTTGACTATGAATTCTGTAATTTTCCTTGGAATGTCTTTTTTAGTGGTGGTTTTACACATCAAGCAGGTACCACACCTGCTTGATGTGTAAAACCACCACTAAAAAAGACATTCCAAGGAAAATTACAGAATTCATAGTCAAAGGAAAAAAATACAAAATTAGGGATTTCATAACTTGTCATTCAAGAAACGTCATATATTTACTTGAATGCAAGTGTGGAAAGATATATGTGGGGAAAACATCCAGACCCTTAAAAACACGAATGGCGGAACATGTGTATAACATCCGCAAGGGTCTGGATAGCCATCCCTTTTCGGACCATTTCAGCAAGATACATAACAAATGTGAGGGGCACATTGTGAGGTACCTGGGAATCCAACAGATCAAAACAAATTGGAAAAATAGAGATCTTGATAAGCGTCTCGCACAAACCGAGATGCGTTGGATCTTTGACCTCAATTCCCTGAAACCTAATGGACACAATGTCGATTTCGAACTGAAATGGTTTTTAGATTGACTTGTCTCTATGAAATGTCTTATGAATGCACACTGTTATCCCCCTTTTATTTATTTATATTTTACATTTTAACTATTTTAATCTTTCTGTCTGGTCATAAAAATTCACGTATACCAAGTCACATACAATTCTTCTTTTTTAACTAAAATGTTTCTCTCTTCTCTTCTATGTATCAACAATGATGAATTACTATTGATACTAATTCCTGGGGCGAACTCCTGCATAAAGAAAACAGGGACCCTACTCGGGTAATAGGGATGGACTGGTGGGAATAAAAAGTACCACAAAGTTTGGTCAGAGAGGGTCCCTGAATATATGAGGAGAAAAGAACCCAATAATCCAAAAAAAAACCTCTTAAAAGGAAGAAATCATTTGCTACTGGCTATTTTCCATGGAGAAAGATGGCGGAACGGGCATCATCTACAATAATTTTATCCATTCCCTCAAAATGACATCTCCAGAAAAGAAAAGCCTTGCTTGATAATTTGTGGACACGAAATGGGTGTTTGCAATACGAAATAACTATCTGCAATGCCTAAAGCAAGTAAATCCAGAAGCACAATGTACTACAGTCGCGATCGCGCAACTTCCGGTACTGATGGAACGCACGCGACGTCATTTCCGGTAGCAGTTGGAACGCAAACCGCGACTTCCGGAAGTGAATGTCCGGTAATTGCGGAGCTCACTACCCGCAGGTGAAAACATTGCCATTAATAAAGAGGGGTATAAATAGACCACCAGGATCATACAGCCTCCATCCAGGAACTTGAAAAAGGTCACAGCTAAGTGACCGAAACGCGTTGTTTACAGACGGAGGCGACAAGGGGAGAGGACCAGTGGTGGATTCAAAAGGACTCACAAGCTGAATAAACCTGCTGCGGTGGTGCCTAGGCCAGATTCAGCCTGGGACACTGTTGCTTTTCTAAAAAGCTAGCCCACCGCAACCCTGATTCATGGTGAGAGACATTTTTTCCATTTGCACATTCACCTTCTAACTGGTCCAGCCCCACAGATGCACTTTATTTGTGTATGTTCATGTCAGTATTTTGTGTTTTAACAAAAGTTTGTACATTTTAACTTTTATTTGGCCTATTGGTTTGTTGGCCGGGAAATCCCTCTAAACAAAAAGGGATACATCTTTTAATATTTAGCGCCAGTGCAAACTACACCATTTTCACTTGCTTTTCGGTATATGGAATTTATGTGTTTTTTCCCTGGTGTGTAGAAGCAGGGCTGCTTATATTTATTTGCTGCGCAACATTGCGGTTGTACACCCATCTTCTTTGGCCTTTAAATATTTCACAGAAGTGCATCTATTGCAAAAGATATAGTGATGTACTCTATAACATCAACTCTTAGCTCAAGCAAAAAGTATTGAGCACATGCTAACAGATCTATCCTAACTTAGCATACAGACATGACTGTGTGTGTTGATAAAGCTAAATATTTATCTTATATAAAACCCTTTATGAGGTCTAAGAACACTGTACGCTATTTACGTATGGAGTACCGTAAGGGTACGCTCGTTGCGTAACGATCGCTTAGCCGTGGTCGAGACGCTCAAGCGTCACGTTCGCTCACGGCCGAGAGATCACAGGCAGGCACGCTATTGGCTGCCGACTAACGTAATGATTCGCTATAGCGTAGCGGACGCTCGGGACCACGAGGAGATCACCAGCGGCGCTGACGCTCACAATGTTAAACCTTTAAATCTAAACCATAAACAATGTAATATGCTGTAAAACCTTAGTGTAGAGATAGGGTGTAGATGCAACACAGTGTAACCTTATTAACTTAAAAGCTGTTTGAGCGTCACCGACGCTCTGTGAATACTTAACACTATAAGAAATACACAGATACCGTGCTTAGGGTCCAACGCCTAATATATATATTATGAATGTTATACTTGCAAAAGAATTAATACAATACAAGTCATACACTACAATATAACATAGACTACCTAACCAGATAACTACACATGAAATACAATACAATACTATTACGTTTAGGAGAGTACGAGAGAAAGAAGAGAAGAGAGAGAAAGAGAGATGTGGCCCATAACAACAAGAAAGACAATATGATTTCGGAGAAAACTTACGCACAAAGGAAACGATCGCATGCGCCTCTGGACATCCAGCTCCCGATTTTCAGCAATGATAACCGTTGAAGAGTGAGAGCTGGATGTGATCGGCTTGTCTATTTATGCCCCACACACAATACAATTCAATGGTCCCTACAATCTCATTGTTCATTGGACACAGGAATTCCTCCTCGCATTATAACAAAAGGTCATAGGTTGATTCATACAGGTGGGCTGTCACTATTTCCAACAGCTCAGGTGGGAGGGAAACTGGGTTTCCCGCCGCATGGATAAGTAAGTGCAAATACAGTAAATGTTCATAAACTTCTTATGTCCATAACTATTCGCACGAGCGATTAATCTGCTTCAAACCAACACCGGAATATTGCTAATTAAATACTCTTCCGATGGGTACTAAACACCACTGTATTACTCCTGTCTGACCCTTCGTATCAAACAAAGAGGGATTTCTCTGTTCATGAACATTCTACATTAACCAAACTTTCAGAATCTATCAAAGGGACCATGATCTACAAAATACATTATATAGTGGAAATATGTAACGATTGGGTCGCACGCTACGAACACATGAACTCTACCGTAAATGCACATACCGCGCACCCGCGGGTGCCCGCAACAGCGAGTATGCGCACGCACGGGAGAGCGCACGCATGCGCGGCGCAGACCTGTGTGAGGTGCAAATATGGCAGTGTGCATAGAGATATTTTTCTGACTTTGACAGTCCACCCTTTGGCAGTCAACAATAACTGCCACTTCCTAAAACATTTCAAAAAGAGAAAAATATATGTCAGGGGTTAATACATTTACATGGTTGGGTAGGGGAGGAGAGGAGAAGGTAGGAAAAGGGTATGACCTAGTGTGATAGCAGAAGCATGTGTGTATGAATCCGTGCTTGGGGGTCATGTATCATCGTGCCGTACGTGTTTTAAATCAAGCTTCGAGGTATTGCGAAGTATACATTTGAATACCTTCTTATCCCGTGGTACGGGTCTGTGGATGGGCTGTCAAACTTTACCGAGCTCTTTTCGGATTTTGAACAAAATGGGGAGCACATTTTAGTTGATGATACATGAATGGGGGAATATGTGATTGCTGATATCTGTGCCTGTATTCCTTATACTATGTGTGTAATTACCTGAAGGTTGTAGAGATGAAGAAAAGACATAATTACGGTAAATGCAGTGGTATTCTATGTCAGGTAAATGAACATTTGTCGGTTGAAGTCTTGTTCGGTGTCTGTTGAATGCAGTCTTCTTTGTGCTTTTGCCCATAAGGTGCGAGCAAAAGCTTTGTCAATGTCCATAGATTTACAAAAGTGTTGGGCTAGCGTAATTTTAAAATTTCTAGGGAAACTGGGGATCTATGGCAAAGTTCATCAAAAATCTGCGTATCAGGTTGTCAAAACTTCTTCTTTAATCCATCTGTTGTCTGTATATCGGCTCATCAAAATTCCTCGTCCAAGTGGGTCTTTTTACCTTGGAGAAAACGGAAAAACAGGTGAAAGAAACGGACCGTAGAAATCGCATTTTCATCACATCATTGTTTCTACATTTGGGTCATAAATCAAATCCATTGGAATTACAATTTCCTCACTCCTTAAACTCATCACCCTGGTACTTCGTTTGCACTTCGTTAAAGCCTGACCGCATCTAAATATCAAGCCAATCGTTATGATAACACCTAAGATACATAGGAGAAACTTCCCAACATCCATTATGACTCCTTGAGCCCATTCTCCTAAACCGGAGAACCAATTTCGCGGGTTCAACCATGACACCCAACCAGTCAGCTCATTACCTACAGCAGCAAGAGTGAGATTGTGTCTCCTGCGAAATTCCCACTTCAGTTGGAGAATATCGTCCATCTTTTGGTCTATGACCTCGACCGGGTCCTCGGTACTATTTGTAATATATGTGCAACATTTCACGCCGTACTGCGTTGCCAGTGTGACACAATATCCACCTGTTACTGCCGTGAGATAATTGAGAATCATTCTATGCTGAACCAGTTCTGTTTTATAAGCTTGAAGTTCTCTTCCAGTATACCTAAACGTGTCATCATACATTTCTGTGATATTGTCTAACAAATTTGCGAGCGCAGATATGTATTTATAATTCAACACTCCTCTGGCGGTGCGAGTGAAATCTAACGCGATTAGAACCTGAATCCCGGTGGATTCATGGATCATGTCAGAGGCCGGATGCTCTGTTCTTTCTATCAGGTGCCGTTTAACTACGTGCTCGTAATGGGTGTGAGTATAAGGAGCTTGGGCAACACGGTGTATATCCTTCATTTTGGCATGTGATACAGTCATTACTTCAGGCAGTACTTTTCCAATATAACACAATCCTTCAGAGTTTGGGGCAAGCCACTTGTACGCCTTCCTCCCGCATATGAAATATGCATCATGGGGGAGAACATATGGGACGGAGTAGGACATAACCATATTACACATCTTCCATGTGAAATCTCCTAACCCTAATTCTCCCATCTGTCTAGTACACGTATCAGCTTGTACGATATGTGCACAGTATCCTGGTGATACCTCTCCAACTCTCGTAATCCTATTTCCTAGGGTATACCTATATCGGAAAGATTTTCCTCTACTGGCTATGTGGCGTACAAGCTCTGTATCTGTCGGCATTCTATCTGCTCTATATGAAAAGGTCATGGTTTGGTTACTCCATGACACTTCCCAATTTCCCGGCTTTCGGGGATTGGAAATGTTAAAACATACTAGGGATCTATCCACATGATATTGGTGGAGCTTCAAACTAGGAGGACTGGAGATATTAAACCTCCTGTCCACCGGTCTCCCACCCTTTAGCTCAAGTACCTCCCCTATCGTTAAAGGAAATGGTACTAGTCCTGATTTGCTATGACCTTGAGGTACTTGAGAGCATACCCAACAATCTGTTTGATTTAGCACACTACCCACTAAGGAGTGATAGTCACTCAAGGGATGCCGGTCCATGTGGATATTAAAACTGGATTGGCATTTCTTGATGCACCCATCCTCAACTACATTGTCACAGAGCCTACAGATACAGTTTTCTTTTCAGCTAACAAATGTTTACAAATAACATGGCTGCTAGATCGTTTCCGGTACTCGCCTTTTGCTTGGTGGTTGTGTTGCTATTGGAAATTTACACCTCCGTCTCAGTCATCGGAACCTTTCTGGATCCTTTCTCGACCTCTCTAGTACTCTCGCCGGAACAGACTGCTCTGGTCAACATCATGGTCAACAGGAAAATCCAGATCACAGTCTCTTGGGGCAAGTCCATCTTACAGGAGGAGAAAAGAAGAAATTTGTAATGGGGGTACAGGAAAACAGTTTGAGGGGGAGAGAAACTTGTTACGATAATTAAGTTCTCTAGTCTTGTTGTTCTTCTTGTTCTGCTGTCATCTCAAAGGTGCTGTCTCTCAGTCTTCCAAACGAACATTCCGGTGATGCAATAATCCTTCCAAACCAGCGAACTTTCTGTAAGGAGCAAAAAATCTTGCATTACCATTTGCCTAACTGAGGTGTGACATACCATCTTTAAAACATGAAAACATGAGAAAGAAGAGAGAAAACAAAAAAAACAAAAGAGAGAGAGAACAATTCATATATGTATATATCACATAAATCAACAGAGAACAACAACAGGGAAAAAAAACATTTTTTTTCAAACATAAACGTTTTCTAAAACATTGTCAGATCATCAGGCTGTCATATCTACATGTCCAATGGTTTCCTTGCGCAGTCCCTCCCCCCAGCACTTCCATATTCCACTGTCTGTATCTGGCCAGAATACATTGATGCGGATAGGTCATGCTGGGGTTTGGTAGACTTCTGCAAAGACCAAGTATATATGCAATGTTTGAATCCTACCAATAATCGTCAGAGATGGGGAGAGAGAAAAAGAAACATTTCACAGATACATTTACTACGTTTCACCCGGTCATTCCTGTGTCTTCAGGGAATGACCTCCCAATTTATTAACTATAACCTCAGGCTTACCATCAGTCCTAATGATCACCTTTCCTGATTGCACATTATGGGTGTGGCTCAAAATTCTTCCTATATGATCCCTGTTTATAATTGTGTGTGTTTTAATTTTGCTCATTTCTTGGTCTAGGGGGTCTGACTTTATGTGGGTTATTACAGTTGCTGGCATAATGCCCTTCTCTTCTACAATGATAACAAACCCTGGGTTTCCTCCAAGTGTCAATGACCTGAGGTCTTGGTTGATTTGATGCCTCCTCAAACGCTCGGATGCTCATCCGCCATCAACCGTTTTCCCTGTGCTTCCCTGATTCCTTGGATACCATGATTATGTCGTTGTCTAAGGGGCTGATGTGACTTTTGTCTACTTCCTGATCTACAATCTCTTGCAAAATGACCTTCCTTCTGGCAATTGTAACAGATTTCCACATTTAAATTTCTCGCAGGGGTTTGGGGCTTATGCTGGAGTGGTCTTGTGGTTAGGGCCTGTATACTTGCGGCCATTAATTTATCACTTTGTGACTCTCTGTATCTGGTGATATTTCGATCAATATCAATAGCGGCCTCTCTTAATGCGGCCACTGAGATATTTCTCCAGTTTGGGTTGGTGGTCTGTACCCTTGTACTCAATACCTCCTTTAAACCATTCATTAATACCTTAACCGCTATTTCTCTATGCTGTGCGCATGTTTTGATGTCTGTGATCCCAGTGTTCCTAGCCATTACTTGCAGTGCTCGATTGAAATAATTGGAGATACTTTCCCTTTCGTTTTGTCTTATGGAGAAGATTTCATTCCACTTGACAACGGCAGGGAAATATACTTCCAACTGTTGGTTTATCTGCTTAATACATTCCTGATTGTGTTCCTCCGTTTGAGGTACTTCTGTGTCTAATTGACAATCAGTAATAAATGTCGCAGAGTCAACACCGGAGGGCAAACATGCCCTCAGCACTGTCCGCCAATCTTTGTTGGTGGGTTCTGTTGAGTTTCCTAGTTCTTTAATGAACCTTTGACATGCGACTAGATTTTTCCGTGGATCAGGAAATTCGGACATAATTGATCTCAATTCGGTCCGGGACCAGGGACAGCGCATTGCACTGTCCTGGACGGGAATGGTTCCCTGATCGTCAGTCTTCCCATTGGGGACTGTGATCACCCTGACAGGACTAAACTCAATTACATCACCTTGTTTTGGTCTTACAATATGGGGTACATTTGTTTGTGCGTGATATAAAACATTGTACGTACCTGTGGACACGACCTCACCTGACCCTCCGTTAGGGGGTTTGATTATTGCCTTTACCGATTTGGTCGCGTCCACCTGGATGTCTTGTGTGATGGCTGCTGGAAGAGGTGCCGACATCGTTGTTCACTTTCTTGCTCGTATTCCTGAGGGAAGTTTGACATGGGGTGCAACTTGCATGGGTTAATAGTTGTACATTTAACAGCATTACAATTATCATTGTTATGTTTATTACACTTATTCTTATCATCTATACTACAGTTGCTAAGTGCGTTTTTATTGTTCAACATTGTGCCTTTCTCCGCAACCATAATCCTCTCCATTGCCACATCTCTCCTCCCAAGATGAGAGTCAGATATGTCAGTTAGCTCTTTTTGCATTTCACTTTCCTGTTGCCATAACTTTAAACAATCATAATGTTTGATCCGTCTCTTTGCTGGTTCAATAAGACCTATCCTTCTCCTTAGATTTAGTAACACTTCTGGGCTAAAGCTACCTATTCTTGGGAATTTCTCCCCGTCATGTACAGTCATTCTTTCCCATTCATCACATAAAACCTCTGTGTGTGAACCGTATTTTTCACACATTACATACCTGGCCGACCCGATTGGTCGGTTTACTAAATCAACCCGAACCGAGGTTGATCGCCCCCTACCTGAACAACTGGCCCCCATAACTTGCAGGTGTTGCTTTTCTTCAGCGAACCCTTACAAAAACCAAGATGTCCGGGGCAGGCTGGCGGTGAAGTTTACCGAGTACTCCACTCACTTCTCGCCCACGTTGGCCAGTAACACAATCACTGTATCCAGAGCTGTTGTACCCAACCTAGGGCCCCTGTGAACCTTTATTTACTGGGGCGCGTTCCCCAGCAAGTATCGGTTGTTGGATAGTTCCTGAGTGACCAGCGAACTTCCCTTAAAATAAAAAAAATTTCACAAATCACGTTAAAATGTACAAATAGCGTTTATGACCTTCGTACACAAATAGTACCGGTCAGGTTTACTACTGCACACAATTACGTGCGGTACAATCGTTCAGCACATAAGCAACTAATCTTATGTGCGGAGCGACCAGTGGAATCGAAAATTTCGGCTGCGAATTCCTTCAGCCAGAGCTTAATGGCCTATATGGGTTCCGCACCAACCCTTCTTGGTGTTGTGCTACTTGTCTCTATAGCGGACTTCCTTGTCTGCTGTACCTGGACCTCCTGGTCTGTTATGCGACCTCCTGGTCTGTTACAGTATGACCTCCTGGTCTGCTACACTCTAATGCTCAAATTTTATGTTTAACCAGAGATGCCTCCCTAGCCACCATGCACGTCACTTACATGTATGTACCTCTGCGAGAACTCGACTTCTTGTGGTTTAACCTGTAAAATTGTATAAACTTATATATACAAAACACTCACTCACCACACGTACACTTTTGCTTCTATTTCTATTTCTGCGCAGAAATTTTCTTTAGACCAGATGTGTTGTGGATTTGGAGAAGGATCTGTTAATCTAAATTTCGGACACTAAAATAGATTTTGCGCTATTTATCGCCTGATGCGCTACTTATCGCCTGTTGCGCTATTTATCGCCTGTTGCGCTTACTTATCGCCTGTTGTGTGACTTGAGTTACGTAGACGCTCCGTTGCGTAATTTACGCTGCGTGCGTCGGCCTTGGCGTACGCGAGTCTCAGCCCTTTGTTAGAGACACGTGTGCACAAAACTAATGTCCACCGCAACACAACTAACGCTTTTATCAATGTAGATGATCCTCGATCGTCTACCGCGCAACACACCAATCTCTCCTTTTACCTTAGGTAGAGTTGCATGTGGGTTTTACACTTTAACTATGAAATAGCGACAAATCTCTCTTAGCACGTTTTATCAATTATAAAATGGCAAACAGGAGAGTGATATATGAAAATACACGAATGAAAAAGAAATGCAGATATGTGCGTGTGTACGCAAGACAGAAATAAACAGTTTTAAAAGACACTAGCGTGTTGTTCTTACCTCCGGTTCCGGATTCCTTCAGCACCCTTTACTAAGCGAAGCAGACGCTTATCCAAACAGCACTACGAGGAATATGACCTCCCGCCCTTTGCTGCTGGATAATGTCTGCTGAATTTACCTAGCAGAGATATGTGAAGGACAGGACGAGCCGCCAATTGATAAAGCTAAATATTTATCTTATATAAAACCCTTTATGAGGTCTAAGAACACTGTACGCTATTTACGTATGGAGTACCGTAAGGGTACGCTCGTTGCGTAACGATCGCTTAGCCGTGGTCGAGACGCTCAAGCGTCACGTTCGCTCACGGCCGAGAGATCACAGGCAGGCACGCTATTGGCTGCCGACTAACGTAATGATTCGCTATAGCGTAGCGGACGCTCGGGACCACGAGGAGATCACCAGCGGCGCTGACGCTCACAATGTTAAACCTTTAAATCTAAACCATAAACAATGTAATATGCTGTAAAACCTTAGTGTAGAGATAGGGTGTAGATGCAACACAGTGTAACCTTATTAACTTAAAAGCTGTTTGAGCGTCACCGACGCTCTGTGAATACTTAACACTATAAGAAATACACAGATACCGTGCTTAGGGTCCAACGCCTAATATATATATTATGAATGTTATACTTGCAAAAGAATTAATACAATACAAGTCATACACTACAATATAACATAGACTACCTAACCAGATAACTACACATGAAATACAATACAATACTATTACGTTTAGGAGAGTACGAGAGAAAGAAGAGAAGAGAGATGTGGCCCATAACAACAAGAAAGACAATATGATTTCGGAGAAAACTTACGCACAAAGGAAACGATCGCATGCGCCTCTGGACATCCAGCTCCCGATTTTCAGCAATGATAACCGTTGAAGAGTGAGAGCTGGATGTGATCGGCTTGTCTATTTATGCCCCACACACAATACAATTCAATGGTCCCTACAATCTCATTGTTCATTGGACACAGGAATTCCTCCTCGCATTATAACAAAAGGTCATAGGTTGATTCATACAGGTGGGCTGTCACTATTTCCAACAGCTCAGGTGGGAGGGAAACTGGGTTTCCCGCCGCATGGATAAGTAAGTGCAAATACAGTAAATGTTCATAAACTTCTTATGTCCATAACTATTCGCACGAGCGATTAATCTGCTTCAAACCAACACCGGAATATTGCTAATTAAATACTCTTCCGATGGGTACTAAACACCACTGTATTACTCCTGTCTGACCCTTCGTATCAAACAAAGAGGGATTTCTCTGTTCATGAACATTCTACATTAACCAAACTTTCAGAATCTGTCAAAGGGACCATGATCTACAAAATACATTATATAGTGGAAATATGTAACGATTGGGTCGCACGCTACGAACACATGAACTCTACCGTAAATGCACATACCACGCACCCGCGGGTGCCCGCAACAGCGAGTATGCGCACGCACGGGAGAGCGCACGCATGCGCGGCGCAGACCTGTGTGAGGTGCAAATATGGCAGTGTGCATAGAGATATTTTTCTGACTTTGACAGTGTGTATATGAGATCAGTTATGTGGGAGGGCAATTCACGATGATGTCTGTTGTGTGTATGATATATTCAGAATAAATCACTACACTTTTCTCTAACGTCCTAGTGGATACTGGGGTGACATTAGTTTCATGGGTATAGATCGGGTCAATTGGAGCCTGGCACTTTAAGAAATCAAGTGTGTGTGCTGGCTCCTGCCCTCTATGCCCCTCCTGCAGACTCAGTTTAGAAAAATGTGGCCAAGGAGCCGGGTGCATTCCTCTGAAGCTCAAGAGAGTTTTCTTCAATGTTTTATTTAGTTTGATATTTTCAGGCAGCACTGGTTGGCAACCAGTCTACCTGTGTCGTGGGACTTAGGGGGGGACTGAACCAACTTCCTATAGATTTAATGGTTCGTATCCCAGCTGACAGGACACTGAGATCCTGAGGCGCTGTTTCACATACCCCCAGGGTGTGCGCACATGCCGGAAGCATGCCGCCACCCCTAACAGATGCTGAAGCAGACGTGGTGCAGTGAGTTAATACACCGGGGTCCCAGTTAGCGGGTACCCGGTGACAATGGCGGCATTAGGGTGCAGCGGTCACTGGGGTGCAAAGCTGTGGTGCCCGCTGCGGACCCAAACTGGCGCTGAGATAACGGGGCATTTTAATCTCCTTTTTACACATATAAAACCAATTTACAGCCAGTATAATCAGTGAGGGACCGCGTGCCATTGAGTTGGCGGGGTTTCCCGGAAAGAGGGACCAGAGGCTGCTGCTGACTGCCAGGCTGCATGCTGAGGCTGCTCCTCCACAGAACCCACTGAATCACCAATTGTACTGGTACCAAGAGGTTTTATAGAGAGGGGGGAGGGTATACACAGCGGTGATACTGCTGTGGTATTAAAAATATATATATATAGATATGCCCAGATGAGTGCTGCTCTGACTGAGGTATTGTGTGCTGGTCCCAATCCTGTCTGTGTCACTCCATTCAGGGCTGTCTGGGGTTATTGTGCTGTTTCACTAACTGTGTTGTCACTGCACTGTGTTATTCAATTAACTCTGTATTTGCTGCTATAAGAATGTCTGGGGAAAAGTCTGTGTGTCCCACATGTAACACTAAGTTTACACCTTCCCCAGAGGTGTTTCTTCTGTGTACCCAGTGTTCTCTACCTTCACAAGGTAGTAGTATGCAGGAACCTGAGTGGTTAGAATCATTCAAAACAATGATTACTAATATTAATACAGAGTAAGCTACCGTAAAACAAGAGAGGCAGACCCTGAAACAATCTGTAGATGATTTCTTGGTTAAGGCTGCTGACCACAGACAGGTTTCTTAGCCCCCTCTGGTGGTCTCTCATAAACGCACGCTCCCACAGGTGCTCCAGTCTGACTCTGATACTGACATGCTGGAGCTGGATGAGGGAGAGCTGGAGGTGGAAGATGACAGTTCTCTGTCCCCAGGGGTTGAGGCCCTGATTTATGCTATTAAGAAGTCCTTAACATACCGGATAAGGAGACAGAACCAGAAGAAGAATTGTTTTTTAATGTGAAACCAAAATCCTCTACCACCTTCCCTATATCAAAGGAATTAAACTCCATTTCTAAAGAAGCGTGGGTAAATCCTGACAAGAAATTTATTACTCCTAAATGGTTACTGAATTATTTTCCTTTTCCTGCTGAGGATAGGAAAGTATGGGAAAATCCACCGTTCGTGGATACTCCAGTGTCCAGGCTGTCACGTAAAATTGTGCTACCTGTACCTTGGGCTATCTCTCTCAAGGACCCAGCTGACCGCAAAATTGAGACTACACTTAAATCAATTTATACTGCAGTGGGCGTAGCTCAACGACCCACAATAGCTTGCGGCTGGATTTCAAGGGCCATGGTAAAATGGTCTGATAATATAATAAGGGGGTTTGACTCCCTGCCTCAGGAAGAGATCATTACACTACTGCAGCATATCCAGGATGCTGCAAATTATATGAGTGAGGCCGTTAAAGAATTATGTCTCATCAATGGCCGTACCACAGCTATGGTGGTCTGGGCTCGCAGGGCTCTGTGGCTGCGACAATAGTTAGCGGATGCTGACTCCAAAAAAGGTGTGGATAATCTTCCTTTTACAGGGGATGCCTTGTTTGGGGAAGAACTGAACAAGTTGATATCTCAGGCGACGGCAGGTAAGTCTACCTATCTGCCGTCTGCTGCGCCCCCACCCATAGCAAGAGCTACCTTGCAAGACACAATTCAAAAACTGCTACAAACAAGGGTTGTCCCAGTGCTTCCAATGTTGCACAACAGGAGTTTTACTCCAGTCTATTTGTTGTACCGAAACCGGACGGTTCGCTACGACCCATCTTGAACCTAAAAATCTGAACCCATATCTATGTGTGTTCAAATTCAAGATGGAGTCCCTGAGGGCACTGCTCCCCGGTCTGGAGGAGGGGGAGTTCCTAGTATCCCTGGATGTAAAGGATGCTTACCTACACATCTCCATATGGCCTCCTCACCAGGCTTACCTCTGGTTCGCTTTATATGACCACCAGCTCCAAGGGTATTCACAAAGGTCACGGCGGAGATGATGCTGCAATTACGCAGGATGGGGTCAACATAGTCCCCTACTTGGACGATCTCCTAATAAAGGCGGTGTCCAGGGAGTGTCTACTACACAGCATCGACTTGACGACTCGCCTGCTTACGGATCATTGGTAGATCCTAAATTTCCGAAAGTCTCACCTGGAACCATCACAACGCATTCAGTTCCTGGGAATGATACTGGACACGGTGTCTCAGAAGGTATTCCTTCCAATGGACAAGGCTTTGACTATCCAGGCTATGGTCCGCTCGGTGCTCAGGCCCCGCAAAATCTCAATTCATCTTTGCATCCGCTTACTGGGCAAGATGGTAGCCTCCTGCGAGGCAATCCAGTACGGCAGGTTTTATGCCCATCCGTCCCAGCTGGATCTGCTGGACAAGTGGTCAGGGTCTCACCTGCACATGCACCAGAGTATTACTCTATCACCAAAAGCATGGATTTCCCTGTTATGGTGGCTACAAGTCTGTCACCTTGTGGAGGGTCGGAGTTTCAGTACCCAGTCATGGATCCTATTGACAATGAATGCCAGCCTCCGAGGTTGGGGTGCTGTGACCCAGAGGGCCCAGTGTTAGGGGAGGTGGTCAAGTCAGGAATCTACACTCTCGATAAATGTGCTGGAACTCAAGGCAATTTACAATGCTCTTCTGCAGGCCTCCTATCTTCTCCGGAATCAAGCCATCTATGTACAGTCGGACAACGCCACGGCGGTGGCGTACATAAACCGACAGGGAGGAACAAGAAGCAGGGCCGCAATGCGAGAGTTGTCAAGGATACTCCTCAGGGCGGAGGCCAACTCAAGGGCCATCTCCGCCATATTCATTCCAGGCGTGGACAATTGGGAAGCGGACTTCCTCAGCAGGCACGACTTCCATCCATGGGAATGGAGCCTTCACCCTCAGGTGTTTCAACAACTGGTTCACCTGTGGGGCTGTCCGCAGATAGACCTGATGGCTTCTCGTCTCAACAAGAAGCTCCGTCGTTACTCTTCCAGAACAAGGGATCTGCTGGCTGCAGCAGTAGACGCTCTGACGGCGCCGCTGACTAACCAGTTTGTGTACCTGTTTCCTCCAATCCCTGTCATTCCCAGAGTTCTAAAAAGATTTAAAAGGGAAAGCGTTCAGGCAATTCTAATTGCCCTGGATTGGCCTCGACGGATCTGGTATGCAGACCTCCTGACCATGTCTCTGGAGGAACCATGGCCTCTACCGCTTCTCAAGGTCCTTCTTCAACAAGGACCATTCGTCTATCCAGACTTGCATCGGCTACGATTGACGGCTTGGAAGTTGAGAGGGAGATTCTAGCCAGAAAAGGTCTCCCCTGCAAGGTTATTTCCACTATGATCCAGGCCCGGAAGGTCGTCACGTCAAAACATTACCACCGTATCTGGAAGAAATATGTTTCTTGGTGTGAGGCTAGAAAATATTTTCCAGCGGAGTTTCGACTTGGTCGTTTTCTACTCTTCCTGCAAGCAGGCGTGGATATGGGCCTACGGTTAGGCTTCATCAAAGTCCAGATTTCGTCTCTCTCCATCTTCTTCCAGAAACAACTTGCAGTTTTGCCGTAAGTGCAGACTTTCCTGAAGGGAGTTCTTCACATTCAACCACCCTTCGTACCTCCCCCTTCTCCGTGGGATCTCAAAGTGATTCTGGCTTTTCTCCAGTCGGACTGGTTTGAACCCTTGCAAAGGGTTGAATTGAAATATCTAACTTGGAAAACTGCAATGTTGCTGGCGTTAGCCTCTGCAAGACATGTTTCAAAATTGGGGGCCTTATCCTGTAAAAGACTTGCCCACAGTTTTTACTGAAAGTAGTATCGGCTTTTCACGTTAATCAACCTATAGTGGTTCCAGTGATGGCTGACACATCAATTGCTCCAAAGTCCTTGGACGTGGTGAGGGCTTTGAAAATTTATGTAAAGAGGACTGCTCGTCACAGAAAATCTGACTCGCTTTTTGTCCTTCATGACGCTACCAAAGTTGGTCGTTCTGCTTCCAAGCAGTCCATTGCTCGTTGGCTCAGGTTGACCATTCAACAAGCCTATTCTTCGGCAGCATTGCCGCTGCCGAGTTCTATCCAGGCCCACTCCACAAGGTCGGTGGGTTCTTCCTGGGCGGCTGCCCGGGGCATCTCGGCCTTACAGTTGTGCCGTGCAGCTACTTGGTCTGGTTTGAACACATTCATAAAGTTCTACAGGTTCGACACCTTGGCCAGAGATGACCTTCAGTTTGGTCAGGCGGATTTGCAGGGGTCTCGGCACTCTCCCACCCATTCTGGGAGCTTTGGGACTTCCCCTGGTACTAATGTCATCCCAGTATCCACTTGGATGTTAGAGAAAATAGGAATTTAATACCTACCGGTAATTCCTTTTCTCGTAGTCCGTAGTGGATACTGGGCGCCCGCCTCAGTGCTTCGTATTCCTGCTTTCAGGGTTGTAAGTGTTCTTGGTTGGGTCTGCTATCCCTGTTCCATTGCTATCCTCTGTTCTGGTTAGCGCTGCTATCTTTTCTTACTGTTGTGTGTTGGTTCGTTGCCTCACCGCTGTTTATGTATATATCCTTCTTTCAAAGTTTATCCATCTCCTCGGGCACAGTTTTACTAGACTGTGTCTGCAGGAGGGGCATAGAGGGGAGGAGCCAGCACACCCAATTGATTTCTTAAAGTGCCAGGCTCCAATGGACCCGATCTATACCCATGGTACTAATGTCATCCCAGTATTCACTACGGACTACGAGAAAAGGAATTACCGGTAGATATTAAATTCCTATTTTGTTCTCTATTATTTCTTTCTAGTTTTTCAGACTTTCAAGTTTAATAAGATTTGGTATAATAGATCCTTTTCCTTTATATGCACACTGGTTAGGAATGTCAGTATTTAATTACATCAGTGACCACTACCACAGATATAGCACATACTCTACAGATGTGTCCTCATACAACTATCCTTTTGCTCCATATGGCACAAGATTCCTGGTACAGCATAGACACTCTGCCATGGATAGCGATTGCATGCTTGCATACTTTTTCTAAATTTTGCTTCTTAATTCGCTAAGGGTCCTTACCGGGTGAGACCCAGCATTTGACTATAACAACTGGCTCCCTGACCCGGCAATATGCCCGGTCATGTTGCCATAGTGGCGGGGGTGGAGGCTGCACTGAGAGTTGAGCTCATCTCCCCGCTGCCTCTCCCTATGTAGTAAACGGGTCCCGGGTCGCATCGACACGGCAACCCATTTGCACTGCCACTGACTCGGTATTGAACCCGGGAATAACGCTGTTTAATTCCCGGGTTGATTTACCGGGTCAGGCGACCCGGGAATTCACCATGGGCCCTTTCACACCGAACAGCGACCCGTGTCAACCCGGCAATATATCGGCTCGATACCCGGTTATTTGTGCGGTGTGAAAGGAGTATGATAGTGTACTAAGTACTCAGAATTAGTATTTTTTTGTTGCTAATGAATTGGTATAAAAGAGAGATGCATATTTTAAGATAAAGTTGTATGGTGCAGCTAAGTTGCAAAGTCCATACTGCGCCAAACCAACATTTCACATGTGAAATAGGCACAAAAGAAACCCTACCCCTGACCCTCCCAAACTCTCATCTGCCCCTTTGGGCATAACCACATCCATTTATGTAATCTCCCCCTACCTAAGCTTGGCACAATGCAGACAGTTGGAAGTTTGCATTGTAGTCAGATTTCTGTTAAACTGGGCATACGTATACAGATGTAGCCACCTTTATCTTGACTGTTTCTCCGCCGAGACGGGCGTTTAGCCACGCTAAGGCGATAGCTGAGTTTAATCACAGGCAGGCGCGTTGAGACGATCTAGATACTCATCATGCATTACACATCTCCACCACTGTGTGGCTAATGCTCCACTAATCCAGTACTTTCGATCGTACAGTATAGCGGCGGATTGATCTACAGCTCTGGCAATACTGTAGGCGTAACGGGAGGCGGTGGAAAAAGTATGGAGTACTGTACAGTACTGTATGTGTATGGAGACGCAACTACAGTAATTGTGTAAAAGGAAGAATGTACAGTACAATGTATAAACACCGTGCTTTTAAAATATATGAGCGTCTGAGTTCGCTAATGCATAATGGGAATGGAGGACTAGCAGAAGGCGGAGGAAAACACCGTGCTTTACAAATGCGAGCGTCCGAGTCCTCTAAGGCATAAACCAACAGCAATGGGGCGGGGGCCGGGCGCTGTTTGCAGTACTTTCACACATGAAATTGGAAATCTCTCATGAGGCGTCGTGGGCTAGGGGTGAAGGCTCCCACCTCCCTCGCTGGGGGTCCAGGGTTCGAGACATGATGTGCTTTCTTTCTTTTTTTTTTTTTTTTTTTTTCTGTAATAATGCACTGTATTATTTTATTTACATTGTAAGACAGTCAATGGAAGGATGCACACAGGTTTCACATAAATCAAAGTACATCTGCAGGAGCGATTCTTTACGCTAAATGCACCCAAACAGCGTGAATGAAATGAGTGTATTCTGACGCTACCAACTAAGCAAAACAGTACTGTAGATCTTCAGCGTTTGTGTATTGCACAGGACCTGAATTTCCTCCCTGTGCAGGCCCCCAGGGGGGAAGGGCGATGGGGGTAGGGGGGAGACGATGGAAAATACTGTGCCTTTGAAATGCAATTACATGAGCGTCCGAGTACACTACGGCATACTGTAAACCAACACCAATGGGAAGGAAGTGCCAACCTTATTTTTAATGTGTTCCCGTGACATTCACTTTAACATTTTTTTTTTCTCTCCAATACAGTACATCCAATGGAAGGATGCACACAGGTTTCACATAAATCAAAGTACATCTGCAGGAGCGATTCTTTACGCTAAATGCAACCTACAGTACGGTACTGTAAGTGAGCAAAACAGTACTACAGTGGGCGTTTGTGTATTGCACATGACCTGCATTCCCTCCCTGTCTACTGCATGATCTGTGCAGGCTCCCATGGGGGAAGGGCAACAGGCTAGCAGGAGGCGGAGGAAAACACCGTGCTTTACAAATGCGAGCGTCCGAGTCCTCTAAGGCATAAACCAACAGCAATGGGGCGGGGGCCGGGCGCTGTTTGCAGTACTTTCACACATGAAATTGGAAATCTCTCATGAGGCGTCGTGGGCTAGGGGTGAAGGCTCCCACCTCCCTCGCTGGGGGTCCAGGGTTCGAGACATGATGTGCTTTCTTTCTTTTTTTTTTTTTTTTTTCTGTAATAATGCACTGTATTATTTTATTTACATTGTAAGACAGTCAATGGAAGGATGCACACAGGTTTCACATAAATCAAAGTACATCTGCAGGAGCGATTCTTTACGCTAAATGCACCCAAACAGCGTGAATGAAATGAGTGTATTCTGACGCTACCAACTAAGCAAAACAGTACTGTAGATCTTCAGCGTTTGTGTATTGCACAGGACCTGAATTTCCTCCCTGTGCAGGCCCCCAGGGGGGAAGGGCGATGGGGGTAGGGGGGAGACGATGGAAAATACTGTGCCTTTGAAATGCAATTACATGAGCGTCCGAGTACACTACGGCATACTGTAAACCAACACCAATGGGAAGGAAGTGCCAACCTTATTTTTAATGTGTTCCCGTGACATTCACTTTAACATTTTTTTTTTCTCTCCAATACAGTACATCCAATGGAAGGATGCACACAGGTTTCACATAAATCAAAGTACATCTGCAGGAGCGATTCTTTACGCTAAATGCAACCTACAGTACGGTACTGTAAGTGAGCAAAACAGTACTACAGTGGGCGTTTGTGTATTGCACATGACCTGCATTCCCTCCCTGTCTACTGCATGATCTGTGCAGGCTCCCATGGGGGAAGGGCAACAGGCTAGCAGGAGGCGGGGGAAAACACCGTGCTTTACAAATGCGAGCGTCCGAGTCCTCTAAGGCATAAACCAACAGCAATGGGGCGGGGGCCGGGCGCTGTTTGCAGTACTTTCACACATGAAATTGGAAATCTCTCATGAGGCGTCGTGGGCTAGGGGTGAAGGCTCCCACCTCCCTCGCTGGGGGTCCAGGGTTCGAGACATGATGTGCTTTCTTTTTTTTTTTTTTTTTTTCTGTAATAATGCACTGTATTATTTTATTTACATTGTAAGACAGTCAATGGAAGGATGCACACAGGTTTCACATAAATCAAAGTACATCTGCAGGAGCGATTCTTTACGCTAAATGCACCCAAACAGCGTGAATGAAATGAGTGTATTCTGACGCTACCAACTAAGCAAAACAGTACTGTAGATCTTCAGCGTTTGTGTATTGCACAGGACCTGAATTTCCTCCCTGTGCAGGCCCCCAGGGGGGAAGGGCGATGGGGGTAGGGGGGAGACGATGGAAAATACTGTGCCTTTGAAATGCAATTACATGAGCGTCCGAGTACACTACGGCATACTGTAAACCAACACCAATGGGAAGGAAGTGCCAACCTTATTTTTAATGTGTCCCCGTGACATTCACTTTAACATTTTTTTTTTTCTCTCCAATACAGTACATCCAATGGAAGGATGCACACAGGTTTCACATAAATCAAAGTACATCTGCAGGAGCGATTCTTTACGCTAAATGCAACCTACAGTACGGTACTGTAAGTGAGCAAAACAGTACTACAGTGGGCGTTTGTGTATTGCACATGACCTGCATTCCCTCCCTGTCTACTGCATGATCTGTGCAGGCTCCCATGGGGGAAGGGCAACAGGCTAGCAGGAGGCGGAGGAAAACACCGTGCTTTACAAATGCGAGCGTCCGAGTCCTCTAAGGCATAAACCAACAGCAATGGGGCGGGGGCCGGGCGCTGTTTGCAGTACTTTCACACATGAAATTGGAAATCTCTCATGAGGCGTCGTGGGCTAGGGGTGAAGGCTCCCACCTCCCTCGCTGGGGGTCCAGGGTTCGAGACATGATGTGCTTTCTTTCTTTTTCTTTTTTTTCTGTAATAATGCACTGTATTATTTTATTTACATTGTAAGACAGTCAATGGAAGGATGCACACAGGTTTCACATAAATCAAAGTACATCTGCAGGAGCGATTCTTTACGCTAAATGCACCCAAACAGCGTGAATGAAATGAGTGTATTCTGACGCTACCAACTAAGCAAAACAGTACTGTAGATCTTCAGCGTTTGTGTATTGCACAGGACCTGAATTTCCTCCCTGTGCAGGCCCCCAGGGGGGAAGGGCGATGGGGGTAGGGGGGAGACGATGGAAAATACTGTGCCTTTGAAATGCAATTACATGAGCGTCCGAGTACACTACGGCATACTGTAAACCAACACCAATGGGAAGGAAGTGCCAACCTTATTTTTAATGTGTTCCCGTGACATTCACTTTAACATTTTTTTTTTCTCTCCAATACAGTACATCCAATGGAAGGATGCACACAGGTTTCACATAAATCAAAGTACATCTGCAGGAGCGATTCTTTACGCTAAATGCAACCTACAGTACGGTACTGTAAGTGAGCAAAACAGTACTACAGTGGGCGTTTGTGTATTGCACATGACCTGCATTCCCTCCCTGTCTACTGCATGATCTGTGCAGGCTCCCATGGGGGAAGGGCAACAGGCTAGCAGGAGGCGGAGGAAAACACCGTGCTTTACAAATGCGAGCGTCCGAGTCCTCTAAGGCATAAACCAACAGCAATGGGGCGGGGGCCGGGCGCTGTTTGCAGTACTTTCACACATGAAATTGGAAATCTCTCATGAGGCGTCGTGGGCTAGGGGTGAAGGCTCCCACCTCCCTCGCTGGGGGTCCAGGGTTCGAGACATGATGTGCTTTCTTT